>NC_084624.1:29305202-29367702 GCF_033978795.1 Nerophis ophidion | reverse complement strand
TTCTGTATTTGTATCTGAAGCAGCAATAGCTATCCTCCATGAAAACGTACTTTGTTTGATCGCATTCATTTTGTCTTAAAGTCCAGTTTAATAAAAGTATTTCATCTTGGATACAGTATATAATCCTCCATATTGGCAGAAACATTCATTTAATTTAATTTAATTCCAAGAAATCAAACAATATTTTTGCATCTGACAAAAAACACCCACAAACGCTGGCTTACTCTAATAAAAATGCCATGTTTATTATAAATACAGTTAAAAAAAAAAGAAAAGAAAAAAATACTGGCCTCTGCTGGAGAGACCTGTGTCTGCTAACTTGAGCGCCCCCACTTTTCCCAGTGTGGCGAGTCAGAGTACTGCTGAGGCATTGAACTGCAAGTTGACAATATATCGCCTCCTACCTTGAGGCAGAGGTACTTGCTGTCTCATGGCCTGCCTTTTCCACGTGGCAACAAGCATGCGCCCCTTTGCACGTACACGCCCAATACACACTGTGTGTAGTCGTGGAGGGTGCACCTGTGTCTGCCACACTTCTCGTCTGCTGGATTGTTTTGATCAGGAAACATGGAATTTCTGCAATTTTGACTATGAAAATTATCTACATATACAGGAACCACACCAAAACCACATAGAAAGCATAAACCAAAAGAGAAATATTAAAACTTATTTTATTACTTAATTTTGGAACATCTCATGGTTAAGCCACCTGGTGGCAGGTGAGGCACTGCCTCACTTGCCTTCCCTTACAGCACGTCACTGGTATATACATATAATATATGTATATTTATATGTCTATATATATGTATATGTGTGTATATATAAATATGTATATGTGTATATATGTATGTATATCTATCTATCTATCTATCTATCTATCTATCCGTATATATATATATATCTATATATATATATATATATATATATATATATATATATATATATATATATATATATATATATATATATATATATATATAGGCTTCACGGTGGCAGAGGGGTTAGTGCGTCTGCCTCACAATACGAAGGTCCTGCAGTCCTGGGTTCAAATCCAGGCTCGGGATCTTTCTGTGTGGAGTTTGCATGTTCTCCCCGTGAATGCGTGGGTTCCCTCCGGGTACTCCGGCTTCCTCCCACTTCCAAAGACATGCACCTGGGGATAGGTTGATTGGCAACACTAAATTGGCCCTAGTGTGTGAATGTGAGTGTGAATGTTGTCTGTCTATCTGTGTTGGCCCTGCGATGAGGTGGCGACTTGTCCAGGGTGTACCCCGCCTTCCGCCCGATTGTAGCTGAGATAGGCGCCAGCGCCCCCCGCGACCCCGAAAGGGAATAAGCGGTAGGAAATGGATGGATGGATGGATATATATATATATATATATATATATGTACATATTTATTTATATGTATGTACATATTTATTTATATGTACATATTTATATATATATATGCATATGTATGTGCATATATATATATATATATATATGTATGTGTATATATGTATATGTATATATATGTGTATGTACTGTATATGTATATATATTTATGTGTGTATGTATATATGTAGTATATATATGTGTATATGTAATATATGTGATATATATGTATGTATGTGTGTGTGTGTGTATATACATATATATATATGTTTTATATATATATATATGTATGTAATATATATATATATGTGTATGTATGTATGTGTATATATGTGTATGTATATATATGTCATATATATATGTATCAAATATATATATGTGTATGTATGTATGTGTATATATTAGGGGTGTAACGGTACACAAACATTTCGGTTCGGTACGTACCTCGGTTCAGAGGTCACGGTTCGGTTCATTTTCGGTACAGTAGATAACAACAAAATATACATTTTTTGGTTATTTATTTACCAAATTTGTAAACAATGGCATAACATACGTATACACACAGGGTCCATTGCCAGGGTTAATACATATATAACAAATATAAAATAAAAACTAAATAAGATAATGCTCAGAATGGTTTCTTAACAAAACGTTTCTACATATAAAGTGCTTTTTTTGATTGATTGATTGAAACTTTTATTAGTAGATTGCACAGTACAGTACATATTACGTACAATTGACCACTGAATGCTAACACCCCAATAAGTTTTTCACCTTGTTTAAGTCGGGGTCCACGTTCATCAACACCGCCTGCCGTTTTTTGCAGACATTTTACATAAATATTGATGTTAAAGATTTCTTTTTTTGTGAAGAAATGTTTAGAATGAAGTTGATGAATCCAGATGGATCTCTATTACAATCCCCAAAGAGGGCACTTTAAGTGGATGATTACTTTTGTGTAGAAATCTTTATAATTGAATTACTTGTTTATTTTTCAACAAGTTTTTAGTTATTTTTATATCTTTCTTTCCAAATAGTTCAAGAAAGACAACTACAAATGAGCAACATTTTGCACTGTTATACAATTTAATAAATCAGAAACTGATGACATGTATTTTACTTCTTTATCTCTTTTTTTTTTCGAAAAAAAAAATGTTTTGCTCTGATTAGGGGGTACTTGAATTAAACAAATGTTCACAAGGGTATACATCACTTTAAAAAGGTTGAGAACCACTGTATTATGAGAGTAGCGTGTGTGTGTGTGTGTGGCCCTTTAATATGGGACAGCATGTGACGTCATAGTAGGGAAGTGAACCTGGTGAGGGAGCGTAGCGTGAGTGCGGGGAGTTCCTGGTGTTTTGTTGGTTTGGCTGTGTGCAAGACCGCAATAAAGTCATGATTTGCGATTAATTGCCGGACTCTTCATTACCCTGGAGTCCGGAGCTGTGGAGACCAACTGCCGGCTAGAGTGAAGGGTTGTGCGCGCAAGGGAGACATGGGAGCCGGAAGCAGGAAAGGTGCAACACATGTTTGACGTATTGTCAGAAGCAGCTGCTGAACAATCTTAGCAAACCTCCGTCCTCCATTGTTGTATCGCGCAGCCAAAGTGTTCCCAAACGAGAAATCTTTAACGAGGCAGGAAAGTCTTCCAGCTCTGGCTTATACATGTTGTCCTAGCCTGCTAGCTGCTAGCATGTCTACTCGATCGGTACAGCTCCGAACCGAACCGAAACCTCCGTACCAAAACGGTTCAATACGAACACACGTACCGTTACACCCCTAGTATATATATGTGTGTGTGTATGTATATATATATAAAATATATATATATATATATATATATATATATATATATATATATATATATCTTATCAAACTTGGTTGACAAGACTCTGCAGCATCGAGTGGATATCGGGGGCGGTACCTCTGGATTGGCATAATTTATGATCTTGAATAAACTTTTACGAGCTCTGAGGTGAGAAAGCAGCTCACCAGCGGACAATGTCAACATAGTGATCACGGTGTTGCTATAGTTTGTCTGCATTTGCATTTATGACAAACATTGGTACTTTAACTTTATGATAATATCACTAATACTTGGTTAATATTTAAGTCACAAAATGTAAATGGAGTATTGTTGGTGGTTTTTGTAAGCGGACTTTTAGTTTATTTTAATTTAAGTTAGAATGCATAAAAAACACATCTGTCTTCTTGTCTTTCATAATGATTGTAAACGATAGGCATAATTCCAACAAGCGGGGCAGTTCCCCTTTAAAGCCATCCTGTGTGCAGGAACTCATTTCCTGAGTTTACAAAAAAATATAACAATTACACAAAAGTTTATGATAATAAAAATATCCATCTCACCACTGTAGTACCGGCCATATACAGATGCTATACTTGCTAACGTTACTCTCTATTTGTATCAATCTGCCCTTCTCTCTTTGCATTCAAGAGCTTTAGCTTAGCAGTTAGCATGCAAGTTGTAGGCGAGGATTACTCACTTAGAAGTAGTTTTGCACTGTGGAAGGACATTAGACACTAGTGAGAATGCTACACTGTGTTAAGGACGCGTTTGTTTGCTTGCCGATGTCAAATTTGGGAGACACATCTGCAATGTGTCCTCAACATGCATTATCCCGTATTAAAATCTCTATCATCAACCACATTTATAAAAGCGATATTGTCTATATCGCGCAATCACAAGCTTATCTACTATTTTTCAAAATGTTTTGGCAAAAGTTGTGATGGTTTCAGGGCCTATTTTTTTCAATAACATTGCATTTCCCTGTGATGCAATAAATTATCAATGTTTGATTTGTTCTTAGTAACCGCAACTACAAAAAGCACACAATGAACAGAATATGCTTTTAATTGCCCACAAATGTGCGCATAGTTGAAAAAACAATGTGATGTTTCACTCGTTCACTTGTTTTATTACCACAAAGACTAACAACACCTAACTTCCATGTAGACTCTATACTGTAGACCAGGGGTCACCAAACTTTTTGAAACCAAGAACTACTTCTTGGGTACTGATTAATGCGAAAGGCTACCAGTTTAATACACACTTAAATAAATTGCCAGAAATAGCCAATTTGCTATATTTACCTTTAACTCTATGTTATTATTAATAATTAATGATATTTATCTTTGTGGAAACACTGATCATCTTAATGATTTCTCACAATAAATATATATTTTTGATGACATGTTTTAAATAGGTAAAAATCCAATCTGCACTTTGTTAGAATATATAACAAATTGGACCAAGCTACATTTCTAACAAAGACAAATCATTATTTCTTCTAGATTTTCCAAACAAAACTTTCAAAAGAAATTCAAAAGACTTTGAAATAAGATTTATATTTGATTTTACAGATTTTCTACATTTGCCAGAATAATTTTTTTGAATTTTAATCATAATAAGTTAAAAAAAATATTTCAATATATATATCGTGTTTATCGATATAACGCGCAGCCCTTCCCACAACACATCTCAACTGCTTGTGTAATTGTGAACAACATTATTCATGTGCATAACGACAATGTTCAAACGGCAATCACAACCTAAGAGGCGCTCTTTTTTTTAGACCCTCTTTACTCATCAAGCTAAAAACAACAGCAAAGCAAACTTCCTCCCTTCACAATAAAAGCGCAGTGCGCCACATCCGGTTTCACTGCACTAACATAATTATTGTAACAAATAAATGTACCTTACACAAGCATAATGTAACTAAAGCACTTACTGATACATTTACAGATGTATTAATCTTTTACCTAAAATTCTGTCAAAATTGTCCAAAAATGTATTGCACCAATAAATTTGAGGATTTTTTTATTTAATTAACACATTTTAAGTTATTTACATTTTATTTAATCAAAAACTGATATCTCAGTATTTTTAGGCAAAAAGGCGATATACGGTATCTACCGGTATCTTAAACAAAACATGCAAAGTGTTTCATGGCTAGATAATCAGTGTTCAGAGTACTCTGATTATTTTTGTTGTAAGTAGTAACGTAACGTGTTGTTTATTCTTAGAAAGTAATTAGTTAGACATTACAATGTCGAAGCTGTTTTCGTTAATTTAGTTGATTAACGCTAGGTTTATAGCCTCACGCTTGTGTGCAAGGATAGCTAGAGCTTCTTTTGTGAAGGTTGCTGGCTATTCTGTTTGAAACTACTCTTCAGTCACCCACCTGCTGCATTATGTTGGTCCGCACGGGCTATAGGGAGATGCCCTTTGAAGCCGAGGAGTAGCTAAACATTTGACACACCGAGCGAACAGCAGAGAGGTGCTATCACTAGCTGCTGTGCTAAGTTGCTAACAGAACTGAACAACATCAACAGATAAGATTAGTGAAAAAAAAGTCACTACAAGGAGAGATATAGGTTCTCAAGCAAATTGGAGTATGTGTAAATAAAGCTGTAGTCCTTCACCAATAGCCAAATGCAGGTGCTGACTAAAACATTGGATCACCTGGGAGTCGGGAAGTCTGCACCGAAGCCGGCGAGCCACCATATTCATTTGAAAAGTTTGTTGGGTTGTGTAAACGTGCGTCAGAGAAGCCTACAGAAGAGGCGGGCTTGAGCCAAAAGAGAATGCCCTGTGTTTTGTCCATCAGGCTAAGAGAAGAGCAAATGACCATAACAAAGGCACATCAAAAGATTGTCTCAAATACATATCACTTTCTAAAATATACAAGTATTAACTAAGGGGGGGTGGCCTGCGGGCCTGCCGCGGAACGGGGTGTTGCCTGTACCGACTTCAAAGACAGCGACAGGTGCGTGGATGGCCCAGGTGGGCCTTGTTATCTAATCACCTGTCACCTTTATTCGCAGCAGCCGTGATGAGACGAGGAGTTTGAGGTGCTGCTGGGCAGACGCAGAAAAGACTTGTTGCTGGGAAGCAAAAGGCTCGCACTTTGAGAACAAAATAAAACAGTGTTATACCCTGAATTCCTGGCAGTGTGTGGTGGTCTGAAGAACCTACTAGAGGGCAACCTCTACACTATAATACCAGTATAAGGCCCAGCTCTAATCTGATCCCTCCAATAGCCATCATATATACTACCCTTCTTATCAACACCACCAAATGATGGATCATTACGATGCTCTTCTTTTATGTCGTGGTATGACTGTGACAATGCTGACACACTATCCATCCATTTTCTACCGCTTATTCCCTTTTTTGGGGTCGCTGGCGCCTATCGCCTAATAGACATGTATTAATATACTTGTTGATTTCCTGTTAAAATCAGCTTTCTTTCTGCGGTTCATTCTAAACCCCTCACCCCAGATTTCCACGAGATGCAGAACGATGCCTCCATGGTGGCGGACTCATTCCATTTTTTATTTAGGTTGCCATAACACATCCAGTGAACTCCTGTATTAAACATTACTAAGCACTTATTTGTTGGTGTTGTTTGAAGCTAGTTTAACTAAGCTATTAGCATGCCCGCGCTTGGCTTTCTCTCGGTGTGTACCATGTATAGCCTTGTCCTCCCTGATTATGATACAAAGAAAATCAGTTTATTTGCTGTAAAGGAGCTGATAATTATTAAATAAGGGTAGCGGCTCCATACTGTTTATGACGACACATGATTAGCCGCTAATAGGACTGGGCTGTTTGATGATAGTTATTGATATTTGTGATCGCATATATAAACTAGAATTGCACAAATATGGCCAACATATTAATCACGACTATTTTCATCAATATTAAGGGGTAACTAAAATAAAGTGATCATTAATCATAAAGTGCAAACGAGAAAACATTAAATTAAACACGAAAACCACATACAAAGGAGCACATTAATTTGACTGCTGACAGTATATAGAGGACGTACCGTAGTTTTCGGACTATAAGGCGCACTTAAAATCCTTTAATTTTCATCAAAACTCGATAGTGCGCCTTATAACCTGGTGCACCTAATGTACTTAATAATTTTGGTTGTGCTTACTGACCTCAAAGCTATTTTAATTGGTACATGGTGAAATGATAAGTGTGACTAGTAGATGGCAGTCACATATTTAGAGATATGTGTAAACTGCAATATGATTCAAGTAAAAAACACTAAGATGTTATATGTTCCATTGAAAATATAGAACATTACACATGGCGCTCAAAAATCTATCAAAATGTTTTAGTACGACTTTGTAAAGCTATGAAGCCGCACCGCTTGACGGATTTTACTGTGCTTCCACATACGAGTATTATTATGGTGTGTTTATAAAGTAAGACATATTATCTAGTATTTTGTTTCGCAATAATATGCAAAAGCAACTTTTCTTACATTCTGGCACCTGCTGATCTGTATTTGGAGAGAACGGCGTGGCGCGTGGTCGTATTCCGGGCTTAAAATGTGTGCCTGATTGTACCCTGCGGGTACCTCTGCGGTAGGTGAGGGTACCGAAATAAAAATTCATTTATTTTTACTAATATTTTTGGGAGCTACTGGCTGATTTATTTCAACATTTGTTGTCACTCACTCTCTTACATGAGTCCACTGTCTATTATATTATTAATGTTAGTTGTGAACTTGCTTGGTTTGAAATGCAGTGGAGCCTATTTTTTCAAATGTTAATATTGCCAAAGATCATTTATTCAATCGGCGCTGCCAAAATCTTGATCAAGATTAAAATTTGATTAATTGTGCACCTCGAATACAAAACCAGTGAAGTTGGCATGTTATGTAAAGCGTAAATAAAAACAGAATACAATGATTTGCAAATCCTTTTCAACCTATATTCAATTGAATACACTGCAAAGGCAAGATACTTAACATTCAAACTGGAAAACTTTATTTTTTGCATTATTAACTCATCTGGAATTTGATGCCTGTAATGTGTTTGAAAAAAGCTGGCACAAGTGGCAAAAAAGGCTGAGAAAGTTAAGGAATGCTCATCAAACACTTATTTGGAACATCCCACAGGTGAACAGGCTAGTTGGGAACATGTGGGTGCCATGATTGGGTATAAAAGCAGCTTCCGTGAAATGTTCAGTCATTCACAAACAAGAATGGTGCGAGGGTCACCACTTTGTGAACAAATGCGTTAGCAAATTGTTGAACAGTTTAACAACAACATTTCTCAATGAGCCGTAATATCATCAAAAGTTTCAGAGAATCTGAAGAAATCACGAGACGTAAGCGATGATATTACGGACCTTCGATCTCTCAGGCGTTACTGCATCAAATAGCGACATCGGTATGTAAAGGATATCACCACATGAGCTCAGGAACACATCAGAAAACCACTGTCAGTTCTTACAGTTCGTCGCTAAATCTGTAAGTGCAAGTTAAAACTGTACTATGCAAAGCAAAAGCCATTTATCAACAACACCCAGAATCGCCGCCGGCTTCGTTGGCCCCAAGCTCATCTAAGATGGACTGATGCAAAGTGGAAAAGTGTTCTGTGGTCTGATGTGTCCACATTTCAAATTGTTTTTGGAAACTGTGGATGTGGTGTTCTCCGGAACAAAAGAAAAAATCCATCCAGATTGTGCGAAGTTCAAAAGCCAGCATCTGTGATGTATGGGGGTGTATTAGTGCCCATGGCATGGGTAACTTACACATCTGTGAAGGCACCATTAATGCTGAAAGGTACATACAGGTTTTGGAGCATCCATTGCCATCCAAGCAACGTTATAATGGACACCCATGCTTATTTCAGCAGGACAATGCCAAACCATATGTTACAACAGCGTGGCTTCATTGTAAAAGAGTGCGGGTACTAGACTGGCCTGCCTGTAGTCCAGACCTGTCTCCCATTGAAAATGTGTAGCGCAATATGAAGCCTAAAATACCACAACAGACACCCCAGACTGTTGAACAACCTAGGCTGTACATCACGCACAAATGGGAAATAATTCACACTCACATTCACACACTAGGGGCAATTTAATGTTGCCAATCAACCTATCCCGAGGTGCATGTCTTTGGCGGTGAGAGGAAGCCGGAGTACCCGGAAGGAACCCACGCAGTCACGTGGAAAACATGAAAACTCCACACTGAAAGATCCCGAACCCAGGACTACCTTCGTATTGTGAGGCACATGCACAAAACCCTGTCCCACTGTGATGCTCATATAATATAAATCAATACAGTCAATTAGAACTTTGAGTGGGTGTGCATTTTGTAACAATAGGAATTGTGTGTTTATGTTGCCCGCAGACGTATTTGAGTGACTGACCGCAGGCTATATTGAGTATTGACAGCAATCAATGTATGCATCTGTGTAGTGTGTACGAAATAAAAATACTCCGTGATCAAGGGTAATGCTCGACCATCGAGTTTGTAGAGTCGAGACAAAATGAAGTGAAACACATTTAAGCAATGTGGGTTTTTTTGTGCCACGCCAGCACAGCGCGATAGAGTGATGTCAGAAGAAAAGACACCTGTTAGTGGATCCCATGTTGCTTTAAAGTAACTTTTGGGATTATTATATTACTTTAAAGGTCTTCTGAAATGAGAGTTTCTTATTTAAACGGGGATAGCAGGTCCATTCTATGTGTCATACTTGCTAATTTCGCAATATTGCCATATTTTTGCTGAAAGGATTTAGTAGAGAACATCGACGATAAAGTTCGCAACTTTTGGCCGCTAATAAAAAAGCCTTGCCTGTACCAGAAGTGGAAGCCGATGTGCGCGTGACGTCACCGGTGTGAGGGTTCCTCACATCCGCACATTGATTACAATCATAGACAGCAGCGGCGTGAGCGATTCTGACCAAGAAAGCGACAATTTCCCCATTAATTGGAGTGAGGATGAAAGATTTGTGGGTGAGGATAGTGAGAGTGAAGGACAAGAAGAAAAGAAAAAAAAGACGAGGGCAGGAGCGATTCAGATTTAGACACATTTACTAGGATAATTCGGAAAAATCCCTTATCTGATTATTGTGTTACTAGTGTTTTAGTGAGATTATAAAGTCATACCTGAAAGTAGGAGGGGTGTGGTGACCGCCAGAGTCTCTGAGTGAAGCCATGGAGGAGCCAAGAAAGTCGCAGCTGCCTCTTTGACAGCTGCTACAAGAAGAACAACACAAGCTCCGCTCATGTTTACAGTAAGAGCCAACTTAGTACCACAATTTTCTCACCGAAACCTGCCGGTTGACATGTGGTAGAGAAACATGTTTGCTTGACTGCTCTGTTCCATATTAAAGCTTCACAACAAACATAGAAACACCGGCTGTGTTTATGTTGCTACAATCGGCTGAAATACACCGCTTTCCACCAAATGCATTCTTCTTTGTAGTATCCATTATTAATTGAACAAATTGCAAAAGATTCAGCAACACAGATGTCCAGAATACTGTGTAATTATGTGCGATTAAATCGGACAACTTTTAGCCGTGAGTGGTGCTGGGATAAAATGTCCGCCACAACCAATAACGTCACAAGCGCGAGTCAACATAAGCGTCATCATTTCGCGACGTTTTCAACAGGACACTTCGCAGGAAATTTAAAATTGCAATTTAGTAAACTAAACCGGCCGTATTGGCATGTGTTGCAATGTTAAGATTTCATTTTTGATGTATAAACTATCAGACTGCGTGGTCGGTAGTAGTGGGTTTCAGTAGGCCTTTAACTGTTTTACTTTTTTGAGTGGATTGATATTGGCCCGTAGATTACTGGATCGCTCGGAGGACGATTAATGAAGCGCAATAGCATCGGTTGTGAGTAAAGCGAGTTCACTTCACACTAAAACTAAGTCTTATTAGTAGTGGGACAACGATTCTTTTGATCAACTATTCCATTTGATATTTGTGGTTGCCGATACAACTCAGGAATTATGTCAATTGTTTTTTAAACGATTCGAAAAGATTCAGTAAGTGGAAATCAATTTAGTGTCTTCTTAGCAAAAAAAACAGTCACTACTAAAGGTGAGGAAAATAATCGATTTTTAGATTCTTCGCAATTTGGACATGGACAATTATATAATTGATTAATAAACTTGAATAATTGATTTATTCATTGTGAATAAAGTGAAGCAGACAGTTCTAAAATTCTGATGACCGCAGCGAGCCACCATCCGACCATCTCCTTTTTTTTAGGGCATTTATGTTACAGTTTTGCACACATTAGAGCGTATCAAAATACGAATTGGTATGTCAGACTTGCCCTGTCTTGGTTTAACTCTTATCTTACTGAAAGGGTGCAGTGCGTCTCCCATAACAGTGTGACCCCGGACTATGTTAAGGTAACATGTGGAGTACCCCAGGGTTCGGTCCTTGGCCCTGCACTCTTCAGCATTTACATGCTGCCGCTGGGTGACGTCATACGCAAATACGGTGTTAGCTTTCACTGTTATGCTGATGACACCCAACTCTACATGCCCCTAAAACTGACCAATGTAGTCAGCTGGAGGCGTGTCTTAATGAAATTAAACAATGGATGTCCGCTAACTTTTCGCAACTCAACGCCAAAAAAACAGAAATTCTGATTATCGGTCCTGCTAGACTCCGACCTCTATTTAATTATACAACTTTAACATTTGACAACCAAACAATTAAACAAGGCGACTTGGTAAAGAATCTGGGTATTATCTTCGACCCAACTCTCTCCTTTGAGTCACACATTAAAAGCGTTACTAAAACGGCCTTCTTTTATCTCCGTAATATCGCTAAAATTCGCTCCATTTTGTCCACTTGCGACGTTGAGATCATTATCCATGCATTTGTTACGTCCCGTCTCGATTACTGTAACGTATTATTTTCGGGTCTCCCCATGTCTAGCATTAAACGATTACAGTTGGTGCAAAATGCGGCTGCTAGACTTTTGACAAGAACAAGAAAGTTTGATCATATTATGCCTGTACTCACCTGCACTGGCTTCCTGTGCACTTACGATGTGACTTCAAGGTTTTACTACTTGCGTATAAAATACTACACGGTCTAGCTCCATCCTATCTTGCCGATTGTATTGTACAATATGTCCCAGCAAGAAATCTGCATTCAAAGGACTCCGGCTTATTAGTGATTCCTAAAGCCCAAAAAAAGTCTGCGGGCTGTAGAGCGTTTTCCGTTCGGGCTCCAGTACTCTGGAATGCCCTCCCGGTAACAGTTCGAGATGCTGCCTCAGTAGTAGCATTTAAGTACCTTAAAACTCATTTGTATACTCTAGCTTTTAAATAGACCTCCTTTTTAGACCAGTTGATCTGCCGCTTCTTTTCTATTTCTCCTCTGTCCCTCCCCCTCCCTTGTGGAGGGGGTCCGGTCCGATGGCCATGGATGAAGTACTGACTGTCCAGAGTCGGGACCCAGGATGGACAGCTCGCCTGTGTATCGGTTGGGGACATCTCTATGCTGCTGATCCGACTCCGCTTGGGATGGTTTCTTGTGGACGGGACTCTCGCTGCTGTCTTAGATCCGCTTTGAAATGAATTCTTGCAGCTGTGTTGGATCCACTATGGATTGAACTTTCACAGTATCATGTTAGACCCGCTCGACATCCATTGCTTTTGCCCAGTTGCCCACATTTGTGATCCTCTCCAAGGTTAAATGATAAATAGGTTGTACTTGTATAGCGCTTTTCTACCTTCAAGGTACTCAAAGCGCTTTGACACTACTTCCACATTTACCCATTCACACACACGGTAAAGAATCTGGGTATTATCTTTGACCCAACTCTCTCCTTTGAGGCACACATTAAAAGCGTTACTAAAACGGCCTTCTTTCATCTCCGTAATATCGCTCAAATTCGCTCCATTCTGTCCACTAAAGACGTTGAGATCATTATCCATGCGTTTGTTACGTCTCGCCTCGACTACTGTAACATATTATTTTTGGGTCACCCCATGTCTAGCATTAAAAGATTACAGTTGGTACAAAATGCGGCTGCTAGACTTTTGACAAGAACAAGAAAGTTTGATCACATTACGCCTATACTGGCTCACCTGCACTGGCTTCCTGTGCACTTAAGATGTGACTTTAAGGTTTTACTACTTACGTATAAAATACTACACGGTCTAGCTCCATCCTATCTTGCCGATTGTATTGTACCATATGTCCCGGCAAGAAATCTGCGTTCAAAGGACTCCGGCTTATTAGTGATTCCCAAAGCCCAAAAAAAGTCTGCGGGCTATAGAGCGTTTTCCGTTCGGGCTCCAGTACTCTGGAATGCCCTCCCGGTAACAGTTCGAGATGCCACCTCAGTAGAAGCATTTAAGTCTCACCTTAAAACTCATTTGTATACTCTAGCCTTTAAATAGACTCCCTTTTTAGACCAGTTGATCTGCCGTTTCTTTTCTTTTTCTTCTATGTCCCACTCTCCCTTGTGGAGGGGGTCCGGTTCAATCCGGTGGCCATGTACTGCTTGCCTGTGTATCGGCTGGGGACATCTCTGCGCTGCTGATCCGCCTCCGCTTGGGATGGTTTCCTGCTGGCTCCGCTGTGAACGGGACTCTCGCTGCTGTGTTGGATCCGCTTTGGACTGGACTCTCGCGACTGTGTTGGATCCATTATGGATTGAACTTTCACAGTATCATGTTAGACCCGCTCGACATCCATTGCTTTCCTCCTCTCCAAGGTTCTCATAGTCATCATTGTCACCGACGTCCCACTGGGTCATTATTGTCACCGATGTCCCACTGGTTGTGAGTTTTCCATGCCCTTATGTGGGCCTACCGAGGATGTTGTAGTGGTTTGTGCAGCCCTTTGAGACACTAGTGATTTAGGGCTATATATGTAAACATTGATTGATTGATTGATTGATTCACACACTAATGGAGGGAGCTGCCATGCAAGGCGCTAACCAGCACCCATCAGGAGCAAGGGTGAAGTGTCTTGCTCAGGACACAACGGACGTGACGAGGTTGGTACTAGGTGGGATTTGAACCAGGGACCCTCGGGTTGCGCACGGCCACTCGCCCACTGCGCCACGCCGTCCCATAGTTCTCATATTCGATACTATACTTTTCCAGATGAAAGTTGCTATTGTTCTGGAATATTTTGGCTGTTGTGTGGAATAAAGAGTAATTGCTAATCATTTTGGAGTGCACAAATGCAGCATGAAGAGGTTTCCGTACACTATATTACTTTATGCCTGTTTTGTTCTCTCATCCATCCATCCATTTTCTATCGCTTGTCCCTTACGGGGTTGCGGGGGGCGCTGGAGCCTATCTCAGCGGCACACATCTCATTGGTATTTTGTTCAGGAGTCCGAATGAAGCCGACACTCTACATTTCCTTAGCTACCTTCTTAAATAAATCTGTTTCTTTTTTCTCCAATCAATGCACTTTAAAATGTTATGTTCTTTTAATTTGTGAAGCAAATATACAGTGTCCTTTTCTTTCTAGTTGTTTGTTTTTATTGAATGATATCTGCTTCCGGGTTATATCCCGCACAGTCCCCTCCAGCATTTGAGAGATCTGGTTTTCAATCGCATAATCCAGGTGTGTTAGTCCGACTTTTCAAAAACAAAACACGATCAGATTCGGTGTTGATTTTTTTTTCAACTAAAAAATTCTGTCTTAGTTATCAATCAATCAATCAATCACTGTTTACTTATATAGCCCTAAATCACTAGTGTCTCAAAGGGCTGCACAAACCACAACACAAACCACTACGACATCCTCGGTAGGCCCACATAAGGGCAAGGAAAACTCACACCCAGTGGGACGTCGGTGACAATGATGACTATCATCAACGACCTATTTTTCCCTGAAAAAAATATACATTTAATGGCTCTAATTTTTCCATGGACTTCTAAATGCAGCTTAAGTTATTTTAGAGTGTCCGCCCTGAGATCGTTAGGTTGTTAGTTCAAACCCCAGCCGAGGCATACCAAAGACTATAAAAATGGGACCCATTACCTCTCTGCATGACACTCAGCATCAAAGGATGGAATTGGGGGTTAAATCATCAAAAATGATTCCCGGGCATGGCCACCGCTGCTGCTCACTGCTCCCCTCACCTCCCAGGGGGTGATCAAGGGTTATGGGTCAAAAGCAGATAATTTTGCCAAGCCTTGTGTGTGTGTGTGTGTGTGTGTGTGTGTGTGTGTGTGTGTGTGTGTGTGTGTGTGTGAGACAAACACTGGTACTTTAACTTTAACTTAAGGCTAGTGCTTTAAAACAACAACTAATTAATTAATCAATAAATATTTATGCACACTGTAATTGTGCTGCCCATTCAGCTGTTACAAAAATCAAAATGACTGTTAATTGTTGTCCGTTTAAAAAAAAAAAAGGAAAAAAGTGCTAAAAAAAATATTTACAAAAATTAACCTTTTTATTTATAAAAAAAACCAGTTAAAATAGCAATTACAACAAACAAAACACCAACTCTTACTTACTCGAAAAGATAAGCAATGTGTCTGGTTTAAAAAGCCACACACTGGTAACTTGACTATTAAGTAACTCTTGACAAATTGAGCAATCTAACAGACTCAATATGGTTTGCGTTTGTTAAAGTGGCTTTTTACGGCATTGCAAATTGGAAATGATTTAAAACTTACTTGAATTGATGTAGACAGAGCTTAGCTGGCTGACTTTGGCTAAAATGATAGTTATTTTTCACACAACTTCATCTCACGCTTGTTTGCCAGCTAGCAAGGTAGAAGCTAACAAGAGTCTTACCGAGGTTGTGTCTGCATCCTCTCTCCAAATGTCCAAAATCATGTCTCGGCTTTAAATGCTCGTGTATCACAGATGTACAGGCATACAAACAAGTTACATTTTGTAAAATGAGCAAGGTATTTATGTTTTTAACAAGAATAAGAGGAAATATCTTCATACCTTACATGTTATCACTGGCAATATCTTTGCGAGTGACGCACCTCCAGCTAGAAAAGCCTGAGTCACTGCTGACGTCACGACAATTGTCAACAAACGTAATTGTCGGCGACAAATTTTATTGTCGACAATGTCAAATAATTGTTCCAGTCCTACTCACGGGCCACGGTGGACTTACTGGTGCCAGCTCGCTTGCTATAATGCTAACATGAAAACAAGAGACATGTCTTTCCCCGTTAAAAACAACATACTCCAATCTAAACTTCTATAAAGACACAACTGTCCAAGCGACCAATACAATTCAATTGTACACATTGAACGTACAACCTGTGCTCTCTTAGCACAAATTATGATGATAGATCTTTCCTCAGACGAATAGAGATGAGGGTTTTTTATGGTGCGTTCAATTACCGCTGAACAGAGTAGGACAGACACAACGCTTCCCAGAAGTGATACATAATTAGAATATATTCTATTTGTTACACACTTTTCATTGAAATAAATCCTAAAGTTCTACTGTACAAACAAATATTTTTCGTACAAGATTAAAATATTAGCTTATAAAACAGATAAAAGACTTCAGTGAAGAGTGTGTCTATTTATCTTAGTTGTGTTTGAAAAGCTTTTTGAGCACTATCCACAATAATAATGATGACTTTGATAATTTTGGTCACAATAACTGTGATATGTAATTCCCATGTCGTTACATCCTTATTCTGTATCGTTACACACATCATTACAATGTGTCTTCTACTCGTGGAAGATACAGACGTAGTGAAATGAATTATATTTATAATCGTGCTTTTGTCTAGTGACTCAAAGGGCTTTTACATAGTGAAACCCAATATCTAAGTTACATTTAAACCAGTGTGGGTGGCACTGGGAGCAGGTGGGTAAAGTGTCTTGCCCAAGGACACAATGGCAGTGACTAGGATGGCGGAAGCAGGGATCGAACCTTGAACCATCAAGTTGCTGGCAAGGCCACTATACCAACCGAGCTATACCGCAATATGTAAGATGGACACATTTTGCCTTTGCAAGGTAGAAAACAAGACATGTTTTAAACCCTGTGGTTTAATGTTCTTTGGTAAAACTACAAACAACTTGAAGTGCCACCTGCAGGCTAATCATCAGGACATCTTCGAAATAAACAGTAAGTAGGCCCTACTGAAGGAATCAATAAAGTACTGTCTATCTATCTAACTAATATTTCCAAATGACTCATACTAAACTAAATTACCGTTACTATTAAAGACAGTCGAAAAGGAGCAAGACTGCTTACTCTACCTCGACTGTTGTTATACCCATAGGTGAGCAGGCTCAGCAATCTGGAATAAAGCTAGTTTTTTTTCTTAATGTTGTCATGTGAGTCATGTGATATTCAACTTTTGGAAAAAAAAAAAAAAAAAGCTAAATTTCAGCCAAAACAATAACACACATTAAGGTTTAGTGTGAAATGTACTTATTAATATATTCATGAAGTGCAGGTCCATCCATCCATCCCTTTTTTACCGCTTATTCCCTTTGGGGTCGCGGGGGGCGTTGGTGCCTATCTCAGCTCCAATCGGGTGGAAGGCGTGTACACCCTGGACAAGTTTCCACCTCATCACAGATGAAGTGCAGGTTTTATTGTAAATTTAGATTTTGAGATGATCTGCAATAATAATAAAAGTGCTTTAAAGTCAACTTCAAAAATGTGTTGTCCACTAACACTTTATGTATTTTAGTCGACGACATTTACTGTAATTTTAGTTGACTATAATGTTGAGAAATTCTGCAGACTAGAGCTAAATTAATTTAGAAGACTAAAATATGACAAACTAAAATAATTTTTTGTCAAAAGATTGTAACTAAAAATGAAAAACAGCTGTCAAGATTGTAGCTGAGATAGGCACCAGCGCCCCCCGCTACCACAAAGGGAATAAGCGGTAGAAAAATGGATGGATGGAAAATAACACTGATCAGATTAAGGTGTTGCCAACTATTTGAGAAATCGGACTAATATAGGGGGCATGGACACATACTGAGTGTGACTGAAATATACAGGGGACAACGTGGCGAAGTTGGGAGAGTGGTAATCTGAGGGTTTCTGGTTCAATGCCCACCTTCTACCATCCTAGTCACGTCTGTTGTGTCCTTGAGCAAGACACTTCACCCTTGCTCCTGATGGGTCCTGGTTAGCGCATTGCATGGCAGTTCCCGCCATCAGTGTGTGAATGGGTGAATGTGGAAATACTGTCAAAGTGCTTTGGGCTCCTTAAAAAGGGGTAGAAAAGCACTATACAAGTACAACCGTCTACAACCATTTAATTTACAATATAATGGATACTGGACCCCGCCTTCCGCCCGATTGTAGCTGAGATAGGCGCCAGCGCCCCCCGCGACCCCAAAAGGGAATAAGCGGTAGAAAATGGATGGATGGATGGATGGACACTGCAGGTATAGTTTCCTATATTCCTGTTATGTTTTGTTATGGAATTACGTATAAATGAATTAGGGATACAAAAAATCAAGTACTGTATGTCTATGGATGTTCTTATTCATCCTGGTCATTGTATTCTAAGGGCATTCAATTGAACGTTACTCGACTGTTTGGTTCGTCTTAGAAGACGGTTCGCCTCTCATCTAAGTAGGCTTCATTAGTTCATGTTCATAGACTTATATTGGTCCATTATTTGCTACAAAGTCCATTGAGTTATTGACATGATTTGGCGTTCTGCCAACCAAAGGTGCTAAGATGTTGGTCACTTCCTTTTAGCAATATTGTATGACACAGAGTTAATGCTACTGACTATGGGTCTGAGAACGATGGGTCTGGCCCCGTCGTTGTGTATTTTTGAAGGCCGTAAATACCAGCGAAGGTTTCTTGTGTGTATAATTTGTAGTGTTTGTAAGTAGTCAATAATGTGTCTTGTACCCACTTATTGGGTCCCACTGGTTTTGATAATCAGTCGTAAACAACATCAAGGGTTGCAATCGGGGGTTAAATCACCAAAATGATTCCCGAGCGCGGCAACCGCTTCTGCTCACTGTTCCCCTCACCTCCCAGGGGATTGATTGATTGATGGAAACTTTTATTAGTAGATTGCACAGTTCAGTACATATTCTGTACAATTGACCACTAAATGGTAACACCCGAATAAGTTTTTCAACTTGTTTAAGTCGGGGTCCACGTAAATCAATTCATGGGTCAAATTCAGAGGGTAACTTCACCACACTTGGTGTGTGTGACTATCAGTGGTACTTTAACATAATCTTATTTGAATAAAGTGCAACCAACACTTTAGGTTGAATTAAAGAGAGGAAACATTTTCTGCTCAAACATTCAAGCAATTTTTAATTAAATTACAGCAATCAACATTTTAAGAGTAGATTCTCCTGCTAAATAAGGTTCCCCGCCCCATTCATACAGTATCTGTTCTCTGCTAATAAAGGACATCGTCCCAGGTGTTCAGAATCACGTTGATGGTTTTGGCGTCTGGCCTCTAAGTTTCCACAGCTTCCTTGAATCCATCTCTTGTATTTATTTGTTTCTGATTAAATGACTTTGCCTTGTATTTTGGAAGTCTGTATGTTGTGCTATCACGTTTTTGGGGCCAACAGTACTTTATTTATATTTCGTAACCTGTATGATAACCAAGCTGTACTGATATTGTTATTGTAAGAACAAATACTCTTTCTAACATAGTAACACGTCGCCTTGTGGCATGCTACGGCATTACGACATTAGCTAGCTATGGCAAAGGGTAAGCTCGCTACTGTGTCAACAACTAAATTACTTTTAATTTTTTAATGCTCAAGACAGTGATAGGACTGACTGAAACACATGAACAATCATATTACAGAATCTGTAAAGTATTAGCCCACATTTCATGTTTTGTTTCTACACAACTCGCTAGACAGTAGGGCTGGGCGATATATCGACACACTCGATATATCGCAGGTTTGTCTCAAGCATGTGGTAAAAGTAAACATGCGCTAATTATTTTAAAACCTCTTCTTACTCCGGCACTTACCAAAGGCATGCAGTAAAAGTTCGAGTGTGGACCTTAAATCCTACTGAATAGCTCTTAATCTTCTTCCGTTTATGCAATTTCAAATTACCGGTATTGAAATTAGCTTCCTCTATTTTGAAAATGATGACAGGGAAAGTGTCACTTGTGACGTCACTAGTTTGACCAGGCGGTAATACTAAGCATGCGCTAACTATTTTGCGAAGCGAGTTTGACCCGGCAGTAATTTAAGGCAGGCGCATACTATATGCCCTGCGGCAATTCAAGGAAATACGGTATATCCTGATATTGGAGTATACATTCTCTGGCAGTTGCTTTTAGCTTCGGGCATTACACTGCATGCATTTCCCACTCTATCTTGTCTTTTCTTCTCACAGAGACATAAACCAAGCACACCTTCTTACACACGTCAAGTGTGCAACGTCACACGCTCCCGCGGAGCAGAGAGGTAGCGACATGGAAACGTTAGCTGTGATGCTAACGGTGCGGGTGGTAATACGAGAGAGAGAAGGTGCGATCTGGTAACAAATGGAGGAAAAATCAATTACCAAGAAAAACAGCACGGGTTCAACATTTATGTGGCAAAAGACTTGCTACAAAAAGTAGCAACACTGCAAATGTAGCATCATTTGAAAAGTCACCCGGTAGAGAATGAGGAGTGCTTGAAACTGCATGTCAACATCTCCAGCCGAGGCCACACCAACAAAATGCCGAAGCAACTATATGGGAAAAAAAAAAAAAAGTCAACAGCAGAAGGCGATTACCTCCGCAGGAACCTATTATGCAGCTCATTTTTATTTGACAGTCATTGGAATATCATGCACAAAAAGTGGACTTTATTTGTTTTTAACTATTTTAGTGGCGTTCTGTACAAAAAGTGGACTTTAATTTCGTGTTGTTTTGGTACATCATCTTGGTGACATCATTCACAAAAGTGCACTTATAGCTTGTTTTATAATGTCTCTGACAGTCTTGCACTTTCTGTTTTGGAAATGACATGAATGTTTGTGCCACTGCTTAATAACTGTTTAATAAATACAGTTTTGGTAAATTCACTTAGTTGTGATTTCCCTCTCCGTATGAAAGTTTAAAATGAGCATATATTAATGCAGTATGAACAAGAATGTTTTAATGTAGACACATAGAATACTCATACTGCTGTTATTATATGCATCAAGTGTTAATTCACGGCTAAGGCAAAATATCGAGATACATGTTGTGTATCGTGACATGGCCTAAAAATATCGAGATATTAATAAAAGGCCATATCGCCCAGCCCTACTTGACAGCATATCTGTTGTGGTTGTAATAACACGCATGATGTGCTGCATGTATCAGGATCAATATTATAGTGAGTGACTCGATGGACATTTGTCTGTTTGATCCAGCTGGCCGGGGAAGTTTTTTCCCTATTAATTTTGGTTAAGCACGCCATTTAGTCCATTTAAAATGGCTTTTTGCAAGCCCTGTAAACACACCGTTTTGTGTGTCTGTAGTTATAATGCTAATGGGCTGTTTTTGTCTTGATCTGTCTGACAGTGAGTGTGCCAGCATTACAGTTACATTTGAAAAGTAGCATCATGGTAGCTTAGCCTATTCACTGAAGAACAACAGAATGATCAAACTTAGAGCTACCATTCCTGTAGCAGACTGACATTTGGCAGATCTCTGGGCTTCTTTTTAGGATGTGTAGTGTCGTGGGCTCTTTTGTTTTTGTAGTTCTTTACTCTGAAGTGTTAAGTAGCACAATTGCTTAAACTGCTCATATGGATGATTCAAACTTTGACTATATGTTAATACTTATCCTAAAATTAGAACTGTAAAGAACTGTAACCTCAATATATTGCGACATCATTCTCTTTAATCTTAATAGTTTACTTTTCTGTGGCCCTAACACTTAGTATAATAGTAATGTCCTTCTAAAGACTTGTGTTATTGGACCACCATCTGTCTTAAGGCCCCGTAGGCAGATTGAGGCCAATCAAGACACACGAGAAAACAACGAGACAAGGCAGTGAGAGTTGATATCTGTGAGCTCCTTTATAAGCTTTGACGTTGTCAATTTAGACTGTATTTGTGTCAAAATATTGCTGAAAGCAAAAAGAAGAACAATTCTGTATTATTTGCACTCAGAGTGCAGACCTTCACCAAGGCCAATTATAATACAATCAAAATACCATTCCTCTTTATGCATCTGCACTAAAATATGAAAGTGCAAGCTCCACCTTTCCACAGAGGTTTATTGAAATCAGTCAGATAGTTTTTGATACTGCTCTTGTATTGGGTCTTATCAGAATTGTGCCCATGAATATATGCACTGGCAATTACTAGACAGTAACAGAAACGTAAATCTACAATATGTTTTTACAGCCTTCGCCGTATGTCCAGCATGTACATTTTAATGTTTTGATTTGTTGAAGCGGGACATACTCATAATTTCCACCCACGCAGTCTATGACAATTTGAGTATTTCATGTTTCTCTTTTCTCATAACACTGTATAGCAAGGTAAAGTCGATGCTACCAATGCCATTCAAAATGTGAATATTTCACATTGAAATGAATTTAATTTATGATGAAAATATTTTACCAATTTGTGATCAGTTCAGGCTCACCTCAGCAAATGTATTGTTAACAAGAAAACATGATGTTCCTTTTCCAGTTTTCCATGACCATTCTATGTTGGGCACACACCCCCTCCTACAGTAAATGTTCAAAATGAATTTCAACTTCTTTATAGCCCGAGAGCATAACAAGGAAATCTGTGTTATAATTGTTTAAATAATAATAACAATTCAGTAATAAAATATCCATTAATTAAATGCAAACATTTCCTGGTGATACATCATTAGGTAATTTTGACCAGTATTGTAGGTCAAATATAAGCATTTTGAAACGTAAATGTACTAATGAGTGGTAGAAGTACAAAGTGCTTATGTAAAGTACATTTTCAAAACCATTCGTTTGTCAGCATAGCACTGTTATTGTAAAGACTGGAAGTGTGATGCTACTCCTAAAGGGAAACTGCACTTTTGGGGGGAATTTTGCCTATCATCCCCAATCTGTGAGACTAAAACACATGTTTTTTTTGTTTTTACATGCAGTCCAACTCGTAAATAAATGCAAGAGTCCGACAACAATAGATGGGATTTGTTCTATTCCGGCCATAAAGCGCTCTAAAAAGATCCAAAAACCTCCATCAATGTTTTATATACATGCTGTAAGTATACAAGTAATGTAGTAATAAGCACATTAATAACATGTAGTAATTAAGTATTATGATCGTATTAAGTAGAGATCAACCGATATGGTTTTTCAGGGCCGATACAGATTGTATTAAAAAAGGAGGCCAATAACCGATATTTAAAGGAAATATTCATTTACAGGAACAATGAATTATTGGCGTCAAAATTTTAAATAATACTTTTACAAACTCTAACATTTGACTTTGTTTAAATGCCTAAAGCATGTTTATTTATTTTTTTAATTAATAAAAACAAAAACAAAAGTGTAGGGAGTTTTTTGGTGCAGCTGTATTTATTATAAAATTAAATACATTGTTTAATAAATAAATAGCTCCTTAAAGTATATCAGCAATACGATATACTATACATTCCGCACTAAAAGCCTCTACTTTTATCTTACAATTAAACCCAGTGGCTTATAAAACTGCAGCTATGATATATATTTATTTATTTTTTTCTTACATGATAGTTTAAGAGCCCTGGTTTCTTCTGTGAACCAGGGGGTACACAGGGGCCTTTTTTAGCTTTAGCGGTGCTATACTATCAATGGCGTTGCGCAGGGCATCGTTATCGTTGCTAGTGAGGTTATCGATAGAGCCCACATAATTTGGGAATGGTGCCATTGCCGAAGGCAGTAAATGGGTTCTCCATGTATAACACCTTTCTACCTTCAAGGTACTCAAAGCGCTTTGACACTATTTCCACATTAGGCCAGCAAGAGTCGTAGTTGTGACAGCATTAATGTTGCGGCTGCCAAAGCGTCGGTAATTAGTAGATTGTTGACAAGGAGTCAGAACTTCAAATTTTATAAGGTAGTGACCACACATTACTTTAGTGTACGGGAGTATCATAACTTTGGAGTTGGTGACACCCCGCACAAGGACTAGGTCTATTGTATTACCGTTGCGAGGCGTGGGTTCATTTATCATTTGTACAAGACCACAAGGTCTGACGGGGTTATTCATATGGATATTAAAATTGTCCATTATAATTATGTTATCTTCATGCATCTATAGATCAGCGACAAACTGAAAATTCACTGATAAAGTCAGAATAACGCCCATGGAGGCAATAGATAACAGCCAGATGGAGAGGTAGCGGTGTGTGAGACCTCATAGTAAGCACCTCGAATGATTTATATTTATTACTTAGGTGAGGGCTAAGGTTAAGGTTTTCATTGGATATGAGAGCGACCCCTCCACCCCTTTCAAAGGGACAGGCAATATGTGCACTCGTATAGTTAATGACCTCATTCATTTATAACGTTTTGAGAGACAATGATCTGGTGTTTAAAAAAAGCCAATATTATTGGCAATGGGCTGTTTTGAGGCATTTTTGTGAATGGCATTCGTAATAACAATATTAATAATGATACGTCTATTTTGCACAGTGTGCCCTAAATAGTTTTGATCATATCTCGGAATTGTTAGGATGGGGATCTTGAGATTATTTGCTTGGTCCTGCGATAGTTCTAACGCGTCATAATTTTCCACCTCGGTAGGATGCATGTCCACCTCTGGCATAGTCACTACAGAAAAAACATTGTGGGTTTTGTATTATTCTACATGAAATGCTGTGTGTGCAGGAATTTTCCAGCCGCACGCTGGTTAGTTCGAGCTTAACTGACTCCTCACGCGGCTAACAAACACTGTAATTATCTGTGTCCGAGATTGCTTTAGCGTAGTTTGTCAAGCGTGACTCAAATAGTCATCTATATTTTTAGAAAGAGAGATGGTGCCTTCACGGTTAGGGTGAAGTTATTTGTCTTACATTAGAAGGCCAAGCTAGATACACAACAAATTGAGCCAACATTGCTAACGTGTCAGTTACACATGTTGTCGTGCGGACTACAAATGCTACGTAAAATAAAAATGGTGGATGAGTCCTTTGCGCTTAGAATTTTTACTAGTACCACTGGTGCTACTAAATGAAAAAAATTAGTAGCAATATGAAATGACTTAAATATCACATTATCATTATTTACACTCATACAATGTACACATGTGCCCTCATACATATAAACACAATGCCATCATAGGGCCTACTGCAAAGCTCAATTAAACTCAGGGAACATCCCTAAAGTATGCTAGCACTGCCGTTACCACGGGTGTAGGGCTGTGCGATATGGATCAAAACTTATATCCTGATAAAGTTTGACCCCTTAACCAACACATTAATGGAAAAATCAGTTGATGTGACTAAATATATCCACCATGTCTTGAGTTTAAGGTACCAAAAAGTTTGAAAAATAGTTATTGCATAATAGGATCCCAACTTAAGAGGTGTTTTCAGTTAAGAAAGAAGGAAAAGTCTTTAAAATATAAGAAAAATCGACATCAAGCTGTGTTCTGAAAATTACTTTTAAAAAGTTATTTATTTTAGTTACTTGTTACTATACCATCCATCCACTTTCTACCACTTGTCCCTTACCAAAGAAGTAATTTAATTACCAACATAATTACTCTTTTAAAAAATGCAATTAATTGCTAGTGAAAGTAATTAATACATTGATTAAAAAATATATACAATCTTAAAATACCTGGCATAATGCAGTTGAGATAAGATTTGTATGAAGTACTGTGTATATATATATATATATATATACATATATATATATATATATATATATATATATATGAGAGCAGTGTGTGTGCCTGTGTGTGACGTCAGGGAGTCAACTCCCAGTTTTACAGACATTAGGATGAGCTGTTTTTGTTAGCTTAGCAGGCGATCACAGCAGTTTGTCAGCTCTGACTGCAAAACTTGAAACTTTCTTTCACTGGTTTGATTACATAGATTAAATGTACTTCCATGGCTGTAGGTTCTTGTCAACACACATGGTATTGTATGGATCACAAGTTTGTCACTTTCAATCATTGATTTGTTGTTCAATTTTCCCTCTGATCTCTCGTAGTTACGAGCGCGCATTGCACTTTGTGTCAAGTTTTAATGTGTCGGGAAAAAACGTTGTCTTTAGTGACCTGTTCCTCCAACTAAGATCTTGTTTCTCTCCGTGTTGGAAGACTAACCCCGGATTTCCGCTGAATGCGGAACAGCCACGGAATCTTTCCGTTTTTATTCAAGTCAATGTGTCAATTTCCACCGCCTGCGGAACGTAAGGACATGCCGCTGCCGTACGGCATTTCAGCGCTAAATATACACAGAGCTTGTATTTTTTGCCAGATGATGCACCAAGTCCGTGCAATCTCAGTAAAATTTGTGACTGTTGGACAGTAAGTCATGCACAAACACAAAATAAAGTATCGGTTTTCTTTCAAAATTAAATGCTCCATCTTCAAAGCGGATCTTATTTTGTACTTTGAATAGTCGTAATAGGTGGCCACCTACAAAGTTCTCAGACTTAATTTCATCTTGTTGACACAAATGGATGAGGACATGATTCTGGAGGTCCAAAATGGGGGCCTGTGTCAAATATCAGCTGATACGGTGACCGGGAAGGCAGAGGACTGATTGTGTGACACGCACACCAGGGATGATGATACTTTATTTTTTGCAGCAAGCAACAATGCAACAGGGTTTTATCAGGGCAGGACTGAGTTTATTTGCTTCTGCTTCCCTGGAGAGACGGAATACATTTTTAATTTTTCGCATTTTTAGTATGTGCCTTATCAGGTGTTTATGCGCGGTACAGCTACATCTCGTAAAAGTCAGCGCTATTTCGCTGCACGATGGAGCCGCAAGACAAAGGCGGTGGGGATTGCCAAACGGCAGATGGCGACGCCCTGCCGCAGTGAAACCGGTCCACGGCCGTTTTGGATTCAGTGAAAATCCGGGGTAAGTGTGTTTGCTAGGAGGAGCCAGGCTCCCCTTTGGGCATGGCGCAGGAGGGAGGTACACACACAGTGATCAAGTAAATTGATCAAATTTGAATGGATTTATTTTAGGAGAAAAATGTTAATTAAAGGGTCAAAAACTGTATTTGCAATGCTCAAACAACCTATTTTTGGTCGCAAATGCAACTAAAATGCTCACACTGTACAACCCTGGGTACTACACCATGTATCAGAGCTATTCAACTAAACTGTTCTAGGGGCCATACATCCAGAAATTAGATTTTGGGTGTCCGAACCTCTAACCTGACTCCTGCTGAGCTCCACACAAGGATCTGGGACTTCTCAATAGGACATGTTTTTCAGAAGACGCGGCCTTGTAAAAAAATCATTGCATGTGATTGTATAAAGCACTTGTTCGTTATCTTGAATGACGTGCTACTTCAACCACTCACATCGAAATCAACCTGTGACACTGATGAGAGCGACACTGGGAAATCCAGAACAGAACAGCCGACATCCTGGATAACGACAGAGCGAAAAGTTATATTAAATATATTATATTAAATATTTGATATATTTGACAAAACAGTGACAATAACCTAGTGGTTAGAATGTCCGCCCTGAGATCGGTAGGTTGGGAGTTCAAACCCCGGCCGAGTCATACCAAAGACTATAAAAAAATGGGACCCATTGCCTCCCTGCTTGGCACTCAGCATCAAGTGTTGGAATTGGGGGTTAAATCACCATAAATGATTCCCGGGTGCGGCACCGCTGTTGCTCACTGCTCCCCTCATTTCCCAGGGGGTGATCAAGGGGATGAGTCAAATGCAGAGGACAAATTTCACCACACGTAGTGTGTTTGTGACAATCACTGGTACTTTAACAATGTCAGCACACGACTCCCCGCTACGTGCCGCCCTTGTTGTTTGCATCAAACTGTCGCTTTGGCACTACGTCACATCCATGAAATCCTGCCTGGCAATCCTGATCGGCTCATTAGGAGTTTGCATTGCCCTCGATCCCAGATCCTTGTGTGGAGCTCAGCGAACTACAAGGATCTGGCGAGAGTCAGGTTACCGGACCTCTCCCTTCACAATTATTCTTGTTTTGAGAACCAGTATCATCTGACGTTTGTTTATGATCTTGTTATTTTATGAGTTACAGAATGCTAAAGAAAAATAGCCCTGTTATGCGAAATACTGTCCACTGTAGTGGACGTTGGCCATGAGGAGGTTAAAATTTTTAATGCAAGGATCTGCCACTGTGTTTACACTTGTAGGATAGGAGGATAGGTCTTTATTGTCATTGCACAAGTACAACGAAACTTAGTTTTCAGCACAAACCTGTTCAAGATCAGACAAACAGTAAATAGTGTACAGGGATACAGAACAAGAACGCTGATGGGTTGCCATAAGGCGCCCCGTAAAAGATGGGAAAAAAGGTAAACGCTGGGGAAGGATGAGTAAAAAAATACAATCCAGACTGGGCTCCTAAGGGGGCCCAGTCTGGAGAGGGGAAAAAACCTCAATAGCAAAGCACATATACATATTACAACATACATCTCGAGATATCTAGCTACAGAGGGAAGGTAGTTCTAGGTGATGTTGGGAGGCCGCAGCTCTCAGGCGCTGACCATCCATTCATCACCCCTATGGGATTTGCGTCGAGGGCGTTGGGTTGGGGGGGATGGGGTGTGTATGTGTGCCGTATATTTTTGTAGATGTGTGTGTGTGTGTGTGTGTGTGTGTGTGTGTGTGTGTGTGTAAGCCCGTAGTGTGTCTCTGTGCCGCGGCCTTGATGTATTGCAGTCGCTAGTCCAAAGTCAACAACAACAGGTGTGTGTCCATGAAAGACAAAAAGGGAATGTGTTGTGTCTTCACTGCGCTGTCCTTCCGGGGAGTCTCGAAGCCAGGGAAACAATCCAAGTTAGAATGTTTTTTATGCCGGTGAAAATAAAATTTGCTTTTCACTCTAAATCAGGGGTCACCAACGCGGTGCCCGTGGGCACCACATACCCCGTAGGACCAGATGAGTCGCCCACTGGCCTGTTCTAAAAATAGCTCAAATAGCAGCACTTACCAGTGAGCTGCCTCTATTTTTTAAATTTTATTTATTTACTAGCGAGCTGGTCTCATTTTGCTCGTCATTTTTAATTCTAAGAGAGACAAAACTCAAATAGAATTTGAAAATCCAAGAAAATATTTTAAAGACTTGGTCTTCACTTGTTAAAATAAATTCTTTTTTTTTTTTACTTTGCTTCTTATAACTTTCAGAAAGACAGTTTTAGAGAAAAATACAACCTTAAAAAGGATTTTAGGATTTTTAAACTCATATACCCTTTTACCTTTTTAATTCCTTCCTCTTCTTTGCTGACAATTTAAAATTTAAAGCCCACCAGGCTGCACCAAACTTTTGGGGCCTTGTTGACACAGAAAAGTACAGTGGTGTATGCGCAGCAGCTATGAAGGTTGCAAGCCTGTTTGGTTCAACTCATCTTTGTGAATCAGCCTTTTCTGACATGAACTTCATCAAGAACAAACACAGAACACGCCTCACTGATGCACATCTGCAAGACTCACTCAGAGTTGCAGTGTCAAGTTACACACCAGAGTACAACACACTAGTTAACAGCATGCAATGTCAGGCTTCCCACTAACTAACAAAGAAACAGATAACAGATTTGGTGCCCAGTTCAAAGTGTGACATGATTTATTAAAACATTTTAGAGTTGACTTTTGTATTTTGAGTTATTATTTGTACAAACATGGTGCAAAGTAATTCATGATTTGTCAAAAAATGTTAGTGGCTAGCTAGTTAAAATGGGATATTGTGGTTTCACAAGACTGTCTCAGAAGTGATCACTTGAAAATGTTCAATTTGAAAAATGTGTACTTAGAGAAAATATAAAAATAAAGTGTTGCATATTGATATTTATCTGTTTCTATATATATTTGTTGTGAGAAATCATTAAGATGATCAGTGTTTCCACAAAGATAAATATCATTAATTATTAATAATAAAATATAGTTAAAGGTAAATTGAGCAAATTGGCTATATCTGGCAATTTATTTAAGTGTGTATCAAACTGGTAGCCCTTCGCATTAATCAGTACCCAAGAAGTAGCTCTTGGTTTCAAAAAGGTTGGTGACCCCAGCTCTAAATTGTCTAAGACTGGTCCTCAAAACTGCGGGGTATACAGTCCGATGTAATCCACATTCCTTCCCGCATCTTCCAATCATTTGTGGCAGCTTTGGGGTACTTTGAAGACTGCCAGTCACTTCCAATTTGTCGAGAAACCAGAGCAACGCTTACTCCAATCAGCAGATATCCTGTTGTCATAATTCCGAATAGGTGGATATCTTCACGTCCTCGACAGAAAAGGGTCGCCAGGCACGTGGCACTCCTTCTTCACCCAAGAGTCCGTCGTGTGTCCAGCAACAACCGCTTCGTCACGACAGCAGGTTCCCCCAAACCCAAGATCTTGTAAATTTTGTTGAGGCCAGTTAAATAGTTCCAATGTTTAGATTTGGAGAGCAGTGCAAAAAGAGGAAACAAGAAAGTTAAGACAAGACAAAACAAAAAAGCAAGCAGGAGAGATAAGGGAGAGGAAAGGGGAGCGTCCACCCTCGATGAGTGCCAGAGAGAAAAAAAACAAAAAACTCTTGTACGCTAGTGCTTTTAGCAACTCGGTTCAAAGATGTTCGTCTCCCAATTTTTGATCTGAACTGGGGGGCCAATTTGGTGTCAATCCCAGGCCGGATTGTGTCACCAGTTGATTAGCACTGCCATTTATGGATAATCTGCTGACGCTGTTCCAAATTTGTGACTTATCCAAATGTGCACATTTTGAACAGCTTGTTTGGCAGAAGTTGAAAGGTAGGCAAGATTGTTTTAAAAATATCCCTGCAATCATGTTTGGATTTCAAATTTTCAGCATTGATGCAGATCCCAACTACATAATGTGTGTGTGTGTGCGTGCGTGCGTGCGTGCGTGCGTGCGTGCGTGCGTGCGTGCGTGCCTATCAATGTATACCGTATGTCATGGTATGAACATTTCATATCACGGTTATTGTGACCAAAATGATCATGGTTATCATTATTATCGTGGTAATTTTAAATGTGCTCAAAATTTTCAAAAACTAATTGTGAGGATTTTCGCATGTAATAAACAAACATTTTATGAAGTTTGATTTGACACAAAAAGCACACATTATATTTTGGTAAAATAAGTGTAAATGGTAAAAACGGAATAAAAACAATGAAAATGGAAAAACTGATTTTAATTTTTTTTTTTTTTTTTTGTCCTGTCCAGCTTCTCAGGCAAATCATATAGTTGATGTAGATGCCAGTATCGGCCGTTCAGATTTACTTTACAAAAGAGAAGTGTAAGATACTTCTCTTGTTGTCTTATTTGAATGTGACTTTATTAAATATATTTATATTATCATTTGGTGCAACCGGGCCGGAGCAGGAGGGGATAGAAAAAGAAAAAAAGGAAGACAGAGGGGGAAATTGTGGGGATAAAAGGGGGATTAGACAGAGAGACAAAAATAACAACAGCAAATACAACAATAACAACAACAACAATAGAACAACATCAGCACATACATAATATGTACAAATATGATCGTAAAAGTGATAGCAAATAAGCAGTTAGTGAAATAAATAATATAGTAATGACAATGAGCATTTTTACACTAAAACTGTAGCAATACAAATACCAATAGAAAAAGCGCTATTGATCATGAACAAAACCAATAGATTACCTCTATTATCAACAATAAAGTTGTTCAAATGCAACGATACGTATACATAATGATAGCTAGAAAGATAATTAAAAAAATAAATAAAATAAAATAAATTTTTAAAAAATAAAATAAAAAATAAAAAAAAGGCACACATATGTTGGTAAAATAAGTGTAAATGTTAAAAACTGAATAAAAACAATGAAAATGGAAAAACTGATTTTTATTTTTGGTTTTTCTATTGTTGTGTTAATATATTATCATTACTGTCATTTTACTTGTTGTGGTTTGTTCGTTATTAATTTATAAATTTATATATTTTTTAACTATTTAAAGTTGAGTTTTGGTGGTACGATGATTACTGTTTTCAAATCAATGAATAATAAATCTGAATTACAATATCAATCCAAAATTGATATTGCTGACTATTCAAGTGAATAAATTGGAATTTGCGCTTGCATCTAAGCCATCCTACTTTACGTTTGGGATCTTGTTTGAGGTAATAAAGTGAAACCAACATTTTTATTACTTTACTGGTGGGGGGTAAAAAAACAACATTCCCATCAGAATGCATCCGAAATGCTATACCATGATTATCACATGGGGGTCGCATCTTTACGCGGGATCGTTCCTCCAATGCAAACAAGGACACTCCGGACGAAAACGTAAAGGTAGGATTTGATTTAATAAATAATACACTGTACTAAACAGACAGAAACAAACAAAAGAACAGCGTGCCGAATGCACGGGAAGCTAAGGCTAACACTTAGCACAGGGTCTAAAACAGGAATACGTAACTCTTGCTTACCGCAAACAAGCAACCCAGGACGAGTGATCAAAAAGGGCAGGCTTAAATATTGTCTCTGGATTGAACACCAGTGTGACTCAAAAAACAGAGGCAGGTGAAAATCATAAATAACCATAGTGACAAAACAAACAAGGAAGTGCAACCAGGAACTAAAGAAGTCCAAAACTAACAGAACATAATTAAACTGAACATGATCCGGACCACGGATCATGACAATGATAGCATCTTTTGTTTATGTTTGTGTCAGAATGTCATCAGAGGAAAAGACTGTGGAACCCTCTGACCAGGGACCCTCCAGCTGTGCAGGGGCCACATCCACAGGGAGTCCGGCTCATGCCGACAAGCGACCACGTGGCAGGCCACGCAAGGATGCTGCTGGTGCTGCTGCCTGCCTACCACAGGCGCAACCCTCAGCCTCCTCTAAGAACAGAAAAAAGTATGTTTCCACTTTATGTAAAATATATATTTTTGTTTGAAATGCACTGATATGTTAACCTTATTTTATTTGCTGCCAATTGAACAAGGTGGAAACCATAGTTTAGCTGTTTACAACTATCAAAGCACGTTTTCTTTCTAAACGTATTTAACAGCAGAACAACTTTACAGGAAACTGGTTAGTCATTTTCATACTTGGCTATTTCTCCAATGTACTGTACCTTTTCTACTACGGTATAATTTGGTACACAACCTGAACAAGCCAAATTGCCAGCGAATTGGACAATAATGGCTGTGTTGGGTAATTTGCAGTGGATTGAAAAGATATGCTACTTTACAAGCTGTATAGGTGGGCTTTTCAACTGGGGTCAGTTAACATTTTGAGAGACAAACATTTTTGCTGCAAATTTCTAAAACCACTAGAGAGTGCTCCTGTTGTGTATAGGAACTTGGACCACTGTAAACACATTGGCAGATCCTTGTATTGATATTTTAACCTTGCTAGCAAACACAACACTGGAGTCCAAACTTGTGATTTACAATTGGAGTGTTCCTCAAGGCAACCTTTAAGTCCTCTCCCTGTTTTGGAGTTACACTTTTTTTTCCATGTAATGTGATTTTCTAAGGCTGCACGATAATGGCAAAAATAATAATCAGATTATTTTGATCAATATTGTATTTACAATTTATTACACGATTATTCATTAATTTAAACAAAAAGAGTATTTATTTCACCACCAAAACTCAACTTTAAAAATAGTTTTAAAAAAGTATATGAATTTGTAATGAATAAAACACAAGTAAAATAATAATAATAATAGCAATAACTACGTATATAAAACAGGGGTACCCAAACTTTATGACCTCAGGGCCACATTGGGTTAAAAGAATTTGGCCGGGCCCATTCCGTCAAGAAATGCCCCGTTTGACATCACAAGAAATGACGTCACGTAGCTCAGTCATTAGGCGCAGATAGTTTCCATCGGAGGACGATAGTGAACTGCAGCTCATGAAACAGAGGAGCATCCCAGACAGACTAGACCAGGAAATGCAGGTGTACAGAGACCTTCCTCGCACCAACATGCAGGCCAACACTGCCATTTGGTGGTTTGGTAAGAGAGACACTCTGCCCCTCCTATTTGATCTTTCTCAAACCTATCTGTGTGTCTAAGCTAGTTCCACGCCAAGTGAACGTGTTTTTTTGACCACTGGTGACACGATTAGCGAAGAGAGGGTCAGACTTGATCCAGAAAAAGCAGACATGCCAATTTTTTTGAAAGAAAATTGTTGTTTGATGACTGTTGCGTTCTTAGTGTCACAGTGTGTGTAGTTAGTATGTTCCAACAGCTGTAGTTAGTATGTTCCAATAGCTGTAGTTAGTATATTCCAATAACAGCAGAAGTGCACTTTTTGGAGAGCTGTATTTTTTTCAGTTTTGTGCCCAAGGAACTGATTTTATCTAACACTATATTATTATTTATACACGTATAGTGATCACAGAGACAGGTTGCTTTTGGGTTACTGTATATATTTGTTTTTCTGAAAAATCCCACTTAATTTACTTTGTGTAACAACAGTCTAAAAAAATTAAATTTGATAAATATTATTTATTTTATTTTTTTAGGAGGGTAACAGTCAATATTTATTTGTTTATTAGATTAAATTGTTTTCTTATATAATAAAAGTGAGCTTTTGTTAAACCAAATATTGTGTGTTTTTTTCCATATACAACAACCCAGCTGGACTCGATAAGAGAATCGATAAGGAATCGGTTAGGCTGGAAATCGATAATTCCTTATCAAACATCATCCCTATACATAAATAGATATATATATATATATATATACACATACACACACACACACACACACACACACACACAATTCATTCATTCCGTGCGCGATGATGTCACGTTTTCGATGGGAAAATGCATTTTTAGACAATATGATTTGCCTGAGCGGCGAGGAAACACCGAGAGTAACAAGCGGTAGAAAATGGATTAGAAAGGACAGATTTAAAATAATAATAATAATAATAAAAAGACAGGTTTTTTTTTGTTTTTTTAAAACTTGGAATTTCCTGCAGGCCAGATTTTGGACACTGGTGGGCCTTATCCGTTTGGGGACCCCTGATATAAATCAATAAAATAAAGTTTTTGCATCACATTTTTTAAATTGCGTTTTTCACCTTTTACACTTGTTTTTACCACCAGTGTGTGATTTTTGTGTTAAATAAAATGTAATAAAATGTTTAATTTATTGCAAAAATCCTCACATTTTTTAGTTCTGTACATCTTTGGACAATTTATATCAGTATTTTATGTCAAAGTATAATAATTGTGTAAATGTGTTTTAAGTACATGATGCGTCTGTTAGGTACTTTTTTGAAGTGTGCTGTGCTGCTGTTCTCAGCTTGACGAGTAAAGAGGCAATAAAAAAAAGAGAGAGAGAACGCCTTTAAAGTTGCTACCGCTGTTTGTCAATTGATGTCACATGTTACATCGATGATGTCGTTCACAACAACACCCGCAGATTAGATGTGTTGTGTGTGTATGGATTGTTCTTGTTAGCTTTAGCTATGTTGTTTAGTCGCTGTTTTAGATGACTGTCTTGCTTGTTTAGTTTAGGTCAGGGCGACTGAGTGTGTTGGGGATGAATGAGAGCTACCAGACACATTATTTTCCCAAACAAATGTTCCTTCTCCTCACAATGACAACATTTCACTTACATGAATACCAATTTCTTGATATTTTGTGTTCAACTGCAGGTTCTGTTTCATTGGTCGATGTGAGTCCGTCCGCGATTACGTAAATGCGGAAATCAATTGACTTACATTTTTTTGTTGAGTTTAGTGATTATTGATTAGGCATACTAGCGCTGTGCCAAATAAAAAGTAGCAACTATAGTAACATTCCAAACTTTTCATAGACATGCACTTTTAACCACTCATCCGCTCCTCATCTGTTTCATGGTCACAAGCTCAGAAATTTGCATGCACATCTTTATTTATTTTTAAATTTTTGAGCCATAATGAAAGTCAAAATCAAAATGTTATTAATTGTCCAGCACTATGATTTTTGTAACTGAGGTGATTAAAATAATCCACAAAGCCACAGGATTTAGGGTAATACATCAATAAAGAAGTGACGGTTGAGCATAGGCCAGAGAGGGAGGGAGAATCATGCCCAAGTCCATCCCGATTCAAATGGCCTTGAACAGGTACATCTGAAGATAAGCATGATAGATGGCTATCTCAATTGATCCTAGAAGCAGTTGAACAGTGCATCCGGAAAGTATTCGCAGCGCTTCACTTTTTCCACATTTTAATATGTTATATGTTTCAAAATGGAATGCAGTCAATTTTGTCCTCACAATTGTACACACAATAACCCATAATGACAATGTGTAAAAAAATAAAATGAAATAATAAATTGAGATTTTTGCAAATGCATTTAAAATTAAAAAAAAAAATTACATATACATTAGTATTCACAGCATTTGCCATTTTGCTCAAATTGAGATCATGTGCATCCTGTTTCGACTGATCATCCTTGAGATTTTTCTACAGCTTAATTGGAGTCCACCTATGGTAAATTTAGTTGTTTGGACATGATTTGGAAAGGCACACATTTTTCTTTTTATAAAGTCCAATGCGTTTCAGCGGCAGGAACTGGGAGATTAGTCAGGATAGAGGGAAAGATGAATGCAGCAATGCACAGAGACATCCTGGATGAAAACCTGCTCCAAAGCACTGTTAAACTCAGTCTGGGACGACATCTTTCAGCAGGACAACGACCCTAAACACACAGTCAAGATATCAAAGGAGTGGCTTCAGGACAATTCGGCAAAATGTCCTTGAGTGGCCCAGACTTGAAGCATCTGGTAATGGCTTTGCTCCAATGCTTTCCATCCAACCGGCTGGAGCTTGAGAGGTGCTGCAAAGAGGAATGGGTGAAACTGCCCAAAGATAGGTGTGCTAACCTTGTGGTATCATGTTAAAAAGTATTGAAGCTGTAATTGCTGCCAAAGTTGCATCAACAAAGTAGTGAGCAAAGGCTTTCAATACTTATGTACATAGGTTTTCTTAGTTTTTTGTTTGTAATACATTTGCAAAAAGCTCTAAAATAACTTTTCCACATTGTAATTATGGGGTATTGTATGTTGGATTTTGAGGACAAAACCAATTCATTTAATTTTGGAGTAAGGCTGTAACATAAAAAACGTAGAGCGCTGTGAATAGTTTCCGCATAATATATATGGGTCTGTTTTTGACACGATGTTATGTGTTAAAGTAGGCATGTGACCAGTGCTAATGACACAAATGTATATTGAGTAATAGAAAACACTCCTGAATTAAGAAACCAATATTGATTATTAGTTAAAAAAAAAAATTAAAAAAATCATTAAACAGTGACCGTGAATCCCAATGCCGTAGAGTCAAACATCCCTGCAATCTATAGTGTTGCTTTATTTTGCTGCATATTTTAGAGTCTGGTATTTCGGGTGCAGTTGGACTCGAGAGATTTTCCCAGAAACACAAATATGTGGACACAAATGTTGCCGCTAGTTAATAATGTTTTAGGAAGGAGCAAACTGTTCTTTAGCTGGAGATCCCTTGGACCTCATCAAGAATTACTGGGGGAAACACTGCACTGATATAATAATAAAAATACATTGAATTAATTATATCAAATATAATTCTGCAAAAAATGTTAACTTTAAAGGCAATGGTGTTAATAGGACGTATTGTCCACCATTTTTTCTTGTCATTGCTTTAGCGTGTTGTCTTAATCTATCTCAATATCTAAATCCTGTGCTCCCAATGGATGGTTTAATCTTCACCCATTCAGGCAGTGTGTTAATGCCAAGCTACAAGGGTGAACCAGGGCCTGTTTAAGTTACTTCATGTGGATTAAATGGTCAGGAGTAAACTACGATTGTAATTATTTAGTCTTTTTTGTTTGATATCAGTGACGTCACAGTATGGAAATTCCTTTTCACGGTTGTTATGACCAAAATTATCACAGTTGTCATTATTTTCAGATTATTTTTAAATGTGCTCACGATTTTCAGAAATTATTTATACCGTCATTTTTCAACTAAATTGTATTTAAAAAAAACAAAAAAAAAACACACACCGTGTGTGTATGTACCGCAAGTATAAATTGAATGTGCATAAGAAAAGCAACACAAGCATTATAAAGACATAACTCCATTTTTTGTGCATAAAGATGAAAATAGTGTTCATAAATGAGATCTAGTCTGCACGATTATGACCAAAAAATAATTAAGATGATTTTTTATCAATATTCACGATTATTCATTATGTTAGTTAAAACAATTAGGGGTGTGAATGAGATGCCATCATGTAATTTGTAATTTCTGAAAAATTGCTATGTATAAACATTATCCATATATATTTAAAGACAAATATTTGTGTTTTTGTTCATTATTAGTATCAACATGTCAGCTTTTTCTCATTACATGATGCTTTTATCTCTATTTTCATACACAGAGGTTTTTATTTTTTTATGTGCAACATGTACTAATGTATGTACATGTTGTATTGGGACAGATCCATTCAAAGTGAGCAGAAAAATGTCATTTAGGAATTAACTGTACACCATAAAACATTAACAAAATGCTATGTCACATGAATGGTTTTTGGAGTTATAACTTTGTGAAATGAAAACAACCTACAAGTAATGTAAAAAAACAAAACCTGTGTTTACTTTATTGAATTGAATTGAATTATATTTATATAGCGCTTTTTCTCTAGTGACTCAAAGCGCTTTACATAGTGAAACCCAATAACTAAGTTACATTCAAACCAGTGTGGGTGGCACTGGGAGCAGGTGAGTAAAGTGTCTTGCCCAAGGACACAACGGCAGTGATTAGGATGGTGGAAGCGGGAATCGAACCTGCAACCCTAAAGTTGCTGGCACGGCCACTCTACCAACCGAGCTAAACCGCCCCATGATGTCAATATAAAACAAAAAGCAGTTTGCCTAATGAAGATAAAAAGTTTAATAAACAAACTTTGTTCTTCGACAGGGGCTTCACGGTGATAGAGGGGTTCGTGCATCTGCCTCACAATACGAACGTCCTGAGTAGTCCTGGGTTCAATCCCAGGCTCGGGATCTTTCTGTGTGGAGTTTGCGTGTCCTTCCCGTGAATGCGTGGGTTCCCTCCGGGTACTCCTGCTTCCTCCCACTTCCAAAGACATGCACCTGGGGATAGATTTATTGGCAACACCAAATTGGCCCTAGTGTGTGAATGTGAGTGTGAATGTTGTCTATCTGTGTTGGCCCTGCGATGAGGTGGCGACTTGTCCAGGGTGTACACCACCTTCCGCCAGATTGTAGCTGAGATAGGCACCAGTGCCCCCTGCAACCCAAAAGGGAATAAGCGGTAGAAATGGATGGATGGATGTTCTTCAACAACACAATGTGCTTCAGTGCATCAGTTTAACCAACAAAAGTAAACAAGAGGAATACCTCTCACATCTAATACACAATCTTTTTTGCTCACTTACAACACAGCCTGTGTTCAATTCAATGAGATGTATTGATGTTTTTGAAACACTGAAATAGTTAGCAGTTGAATAAAGGATGAGTGACCATCCCAGGTACACAAATTAAATACTTTATAAACAAGTTGTGGCAACGTTCCCGACACATCGCCTGCTGTATGGTAACTTCTAGTTCTAGTCCCATGTTGCACTTTCAAAGTGAATCTGCAACATCAAATATTCATCTCCCTCAAGGTATACTTTAAATGTGGGACAAATGGGTCTTTCTCCAATACTGTCCAGACCTGTCGTCATCAGTAAAACAAAGCAATAGACTCCATTTACTCTCCCGAGCAAAGTCCGCCAAGTTGCCACTATTTTTTCTAAAGTCTAATGGCCCAAGTGTGCGTGCGCTTCGGTTTACAGGAAGTAAGCAGTGTTGCCTAAAATGCTTTAATAAATGATGGTTTTTCGGTAGTTACACATTTAAACGATATTACTAACCGTCTGGAATTTTACCACAGTTTATCATTATACTGTTTACCATTACATACCTACTTCATATTGACACATTTATGCAAATCACTGCTATCTACCTGCATCAACTCTCAACCTTAATCACACCGTTGTGGGCTTTGTAAAATGCGTGATTCATCGCTAACAATATGCTGTTTGGGTTGTAGTGTCTACTTTATGTAAGAGCATCAGAGATGCCACAGATGGGCATTATATATTTATGGATTAGGAATTCTTGTCGATTGTGGAAGTTGGGTGGTGAACCGATTTGTGTGTGTGTTTTGCATTTTACTGCTTCCAATTCATTTAGGCCAAATTCAATTATTTAAAACTGAAAGTAAGGAACTCGTCAGTATAAGGCAATTTTGATCACTAAAATGTAAATGTTGTACAGTGATAGTCGATCAACACTCTACATACATACACATTGATGGGAGGTTGGCACGTCAATATGACCCTGCAATGCTATGATCTTTCTGGCAATAAGTTCCAAGACCTCTCCCTCGTAAATGAGGGAAAAATGCAAACATTGGACACATCCTTAAAACCGTTAAAATGCATATTTCTCATGCACTTGAGGTGAGCTTCAGGTGAAATTCGGGAAGGACGAGATATGCTCTTTGGGCGGGCTTGGCCTTGTCTTGTAGAAGCTCCAAGTGTGCACGTCCGGTTGCTCTGTGTTATAGCATTATTCTGTGGCTGGGTGTTTCCTGGTGGAGCTTAGAGGGGCGACCACAACAACCGCTAGTGGCTCTGTGTGGCACGCTGGGTTCAGAGATTTGCTTACCTTGAGGAGGGTTCTAACGGGAGCCTTAAAAGGTAGAGGTGCTGATGGTCAGTGCTCTATGTCGTCTTGGTCATACAATGCCAAGACGGAGTGAAGAATAGGATTGTTAAACTAACAATTCTGATGTAACGGGCACATTGTTGGTGGATCGATGTATCATAACCATGACGGTTTTTTACTCGACTCTTCGTGGAAAGCCAGCGGGTTATTCGGGGTTGTTGGAGCATGGAGACAGAACGTATGTGCTTAGGGGTTCGGGGGTGCTGGGTTGGGTTCGTCTTCGGAGGTCATGGTGAGTTTTAGCTTCATTCTGAGGTTTAACTGGGGGCCTTGTGTGTTCAGCCTTTTTTTTTTCTAAGAGCAGTGCATTTTGAGCACAAGACGTGTACAAACCTACTAATAATTGCTGGGATGTGATAAGATAAAGAGGTAGGATTTAATAAGATTTGCTTTTTCCAAAAAAACGAAAAGTAAATCATGTTGAACCGTAAAGTAAATCATCTGTTTGAAAAATCAACTACTACTACTGTGATTTGGTTATAACTAGGGATGTAAATGTCTTTGTGATGGACTATTCAAGTTCCATCTCGATACATGGGTTACAATGCTTTTTTTATTTTTTATTTTAAATAGAACGATTTGATTTTTTTTTTTCTTCCCTGGCGCTTGGTTAAGACGGTTTCATTCTACTCCCATCTCTGTTTCTGCCCGCTTGTCTTTTTGTCTTGTCTGTACTTTTAAGAGCCTCTTTTTCTGTGGTTTCTTCTAAAATCTAAACACCGAAATAGGGCAGGGCGATATATCGAATGTACTTGATATATTGCGGGTCTGTCTATGTGCGATATAGAAAATTACTATATTGTGATATTCGAGTATACGTTCTCACGCAGTTGCTTTTAGCTGCGGGCATTACACTACAGGCGTTTGTGACTCTTTCTTGTCTCTCCTTCGCACAGAGACATAAAACAAGCCAACCTTCTTACATACGTCACGTACTGTCGCAACGTCATTCGCTCTCGCGTAGCAGAGCGGTAGCGGCATGGATAAAGTTAGCTGTGGTGCTAGTGGTGCAGGGGAAGTTGTACAAACCCCGTTTCCATATGAGTTAGTAAATTGTGTTGGATGTAAATATAAACGGAATACAATGATTTCCAAATCATTTTAAACCCATATGCAGTTGAATATGCTACAAAGACAACATATTTGATGTTCAAACTAAAAAACATGTTTTTTTTGCAAATAATCATTAACTTTAGAATTTGATGCCAGCAACACGTGACAAAGAAGTTGGGAAAGGTGGCAATAAATACTGATAAAGTTGAGGAATGTTCATCAAAAACTTATTTGGAACATCCCACAGGTGTGCAGGCTAATTAGGAACAGGTGGGTGCCATGATTGGGTATAAAAACAGCTTCCCAAAAAATGCTCAGTCTTTCACAAGAAAGGACGGGGCGGGGTAAACCCCTTTGTCTTCAACTGCGTGAGCAAATAGTTTAAGAACAACGTTTCTCAAAGTGCAGTTGCAAGAAATTTAGGGATTTCAACATCTACAGTCCACAATATCATCAAAAGGTTCAGAGAATCTGGGGAAATCACTTCAAGTAAGCAGCATTGCCGGAAACCAACATTGAATGACCGTGACCTTCGATCCCTCAGACGGCACTGTATCAAAAACCGACATCAATCTCTAAAGAATATCACTCCATGGGCTCAGAAACACTTCAGAAAACCACTGTCAATAAATACAGTCCGTCGCTACATCTGTAAGTGCAAGTTAAAGCTCTACTATGCGAAGCGAAAGCCATTTATCAACAACATCCAGAAACGCCGCCGGCTTCTCTGGGCCCGAGATCATCTAAGATGGACTGATGCAAAGTGGAAAAGTGTTCTGTGGTCTGACGAGTCCACATTTCAAATTGTTTTTGGAAATATTTGACATTGTGTCATCCGGACCAAAGGGGAAGCGAACCATCCAGACTGTTATCGATGGGGGTGCATTAGTGCTCAAGGCATGGGTAACTTACACATCTGTGAAGGCACCATTAATGCTGAAAGGTACATACATGTTTTGGAACAACATATGCTGCCATCTAAGCGCCGCCTTTTTCATGGACGCCCCTGCTTATTTCAGCAAGACAATGCCAAGCCACATTCAGCACGTGTTACAACAGCATGGCTTCGTAAAAAAGGAGTGCAGGTACTTTCCTGGCCCGCTTGCAGTCCAGACCTGTCTCCCATCGAAAAAGTGTGGCGCATTATGAAGCGTAAAATACGACAGCGGAGACCCCGAACTGTTGGACTGAAACTCTACATAAAACAAGAATGGGAAATAATTACTTTCGCACATGTTGCAGCCATGAAATTCCAAGTTAATTATTATTTGCAAAAAATAAAAATAAAGTTCTTGAGTTTGAACATCAAATATCTTGTTTTTGTGGTGCATTCAATTGAATATGGGTTGAAAAGGATTTGCAAATCATTGTATTCCGTTTATATTTACATCCAACACAATTTCCATACTCATATGGAAACGGGGTTTGTATAGCTACCATCTGCCTATACATATATTTGGCTGACAGCCTTGTCGCACACTGTGGTGATATTATTCTCTGTCCTGACTTGTTCATCTACTTGCTAATTTCCTCTTTTTAACTTTGCTGCAATGTGGTTCCAGTCAGACTTCAGTTGAAGTGTACAAACCACTTATTATTTTCTTGTTTCACAACTTCACATTCAAGATGGCTTAGCGCTACGTTTTGCATAGCTTGTCCTCTCCTTCTCCCTCCATCTGTGTGCGTACTAGATCTGCATTTTAGAACCGTCTGCACTACATTATTTAACGTGCATGAATAATCAATATTTGGACATTTGTCCATTCATTCATACTCATTCATGTTACGATCGTAATGCATCAAAGAATCGATCATTTTCTCCACCTGTAGTTGCCACTCCGTTGTGTTTACATGTTTAGATGCTCACCAAGAGTCAGTAGTCTGGTTCTGCATGTGGCTGTCATTTAGCACAAAGCCTCAGGCTGCATTATGTTTTAGTTAAGTTGTTTTCAAAATGTTATTTTGATCAAGGCAGTTAAAGGTGAATAGTTGAAAAGCTTGGAATAAATGTTTGTTTGAGTAAAACAAACATTTGTAGTTCGTATTCATTTAAAATAAATAATAATTTAAAAGAAATACAATGGTTATTTCAACCATAAATTAGGACATATCTTTGAATACTCCTCTTTAGTGTCATTATGTCTATGCTTTAAAGGGCAACTGCACTTTTTTTTAAATTTTGCCTATAATTGCAATACTTATGAGAGACAAGAACACATTTCTTTATGTATTCTAACTCATAAATAAAAATCCACTTACAATGGAGCCAATGGGAGCCATGACGTCATTGCATCTTTTGTGTTTATTCCATCCATAAAGCCGAATTAAAAATCATCCAACAAGCTTTAACAATACTTCATTTATATTTCGTGGCCTGAATACTTACCAAGTAATAATGATATTGTTATTATAAGCGCTAACGTTAAGAACCTACATTAAGCGGCACATTGATTAGAGAGAGGAAATTTTATTATGTTACTGTATTGACTTCATGAGCTGGTGAGCTGCTTTTTTTGCCTCGCTGCTTGTGAAAGTTAATTCTACATATAAATTATGTCTCTCACTGGGGCTGCACAATTTTGGTAAAAAACCTAATTGTGATTTTTTTTTTTTAACCAAGATACTGATTTTAATATTTTTCAAATGAAAATGCATAAAACAGTGAAAATAACAAGTAAATATCAATCAATCGACATATTATTGTCTCAGAGTGCCTCGCATTAGAACAATTTTGCAATAATCTACTTTCAAAAATATTGGGCTCTATGCAGACAGATTCAGTGATTGTGTCTACATCATGCTCTTTAACTGAAAAAATAATTGATAAAAAAACTATACAGTGTTCGTAATGTAATCTTAACATATAGTAATGCAAGTAACAGTTTTAAAGCATTTAAACTTGTTTTCTCATTACTGTAGAGTGCTTTACCATTGTACTGTAACTGGAAGGTAAATAGCTATGTCAGGGGTAGGGAACCTATGGCTCTAGAGCCAGATGTGGCTCTTTTGATGACTTTATCTGGCTCTCAGATAAATCTTAGCTGACATTGCTTAACACAGGGCTGTCCAAAGTGCGGCCCGTGGGTCATTTTTTAACGCCCCCACGGCACATTTTAAGAATACAATAAAAAAAAAAAAAAAAAAAAAAAAACATCAAAAGTGGTATAAAAGAGCAAACAGGTGAAATGTAACAAGAAATTGTTAACTAACTCTTATAACACAAAGCTGCCATGCAGGCTGTTTCTTTCTTTAAAAAAATATAATGAATCAAAATTAATGTCATTTTGAATTATTGACCTAATCAAGGCTTCGATTACATCACATTAAATATTCCACTTTGAGATATTTTGGGGGGAAAATGTTGCATATTTTGTGTTTTACCATATAAAAAACTGAGCAGTTTTTTTTTTAAAGAAGAGCCTAAAACAAACAAACAAAACATAAACAACAATAAAACTTGAAATTGACAGATGTATCTGAAGTTGATCGAGATTATTGTGCTAAAAGTAAACGGTAAATAAAATGTATAATTCGTTTTTTAACACTTTAATAAGTAGGACACTTTTGGATCCCCAAATATTTTAGTGTGATTTGTTTTAAGTGTCATTGCTCAAAAAATAATGAATCAAAATCCAAAATTAAGGCTCCAATTATTATATATTCTCAAATATTCCACCTAAAAAAGTTATTGGGTGAAAATATTGCATATTTTGTGTTTTTTCTATTTTTTTTTTTCTAATGTTGATCTAGAGATTTAAAACTTGCATAATAATACAAATTATAATACTGAATAATGACACATTTTTAATATTTTTTTTCACCAAACCCTTTGGGGTCCTCAGGATCATAACTGAGTGGAGGCCTAAATGTATATTTTTTAGACATATATTGTATTGGTTTTTAAAATAAAAATTATGAAAACGGCCCCCGCTTGCTCGGATTTTTCAGAGTGCGGCCCTCAGTGGAAAACGTTTGGACACCCCTGGCTTAACATGATAATTATGAATAATTCTGCTAGTAATCACAGTGCTAAAAATACCGTTCAAAATATAAAACATTCTCATGCATTTTATCCATCCATCCGTTTTCTACCAGACTTGTTCAAGAAGTCGCATTAATGGTAAGAAGTATTTGATTTATTATTGGTTAACTTCAGAATAAGAATGTTATTAAAAAGAATAGGAGATTTATTGTACTCTAAACATGTTGTTCTTACTTAAAAATGCACACATTTGGTTGTATTCAGTGTTAAAAAATATTATATGGCTCTCACGGAAATACATTTTAAAATATTTGGCTTTCATGGCTCTCTCAGGCCAAAAGGTTCCCGACCCCTGAGCTATGTTATCCTAAATAAGTGACCAAAAAATAAAATGGAATCATTTCTGTAATCAAAACATAATCATAATTGAATATTTAATATCTTTAAGAACATTTTTTCCCAGTTTTAAAAATTAGGTCGGGTTGTCTTTTTGTCGATTGTCATCATGTGATCACGGCATTCTCGCTTGTTCATCCGTATTGATGGGTTTATAATGGACATCCGATTTGATGCTGAAATATTACCACAACGGGATATTTGACTTTGTTCCGTAATTTTTTGGACTATAAGGCACACTTAAAAGCCTTTTTATTTTCTCCAAAATCGACGGCGCGCCTTATAACCCAGTGCGCCTAATGTATGGAATATTTCTGGCTGTGGATACCAACTTCAAAGCTATTTTATTTGGTACATGGTGTATTGATAAGTGTGACCAGTAGATGGTAGTCACACATAAGAGATAGGTATAGACTGCAGGATGACGCTTATAAACAATGACTGAAAAGGGGGTTCCACTGTTTCTACTGTTAAATCAACGCATTCAGGTGCTGAAAGCGAGGCACGGAGTGAGACGTCTTTCCTCCTGTTTAAAGCGAGAGCCCCAAACGCGAGGCTCAACAACTCTGACTGACGGACATGTCGGTCACTCAAATGCCGGAGTCAGCGTAGGGTAAAAGAAAAAAACTCGGTCTTTTGCGGTTACGTAATCGCACTAATTAAAGCCTAGATCTTGGTTAAATGTCGGTTTAATTGTGTAACATCATCTCTCACCTGGATAGTAACATGATATCAGCATAAACTTAGAAGTTGATACACTTTGACATTCAACTTAGACCTGGAAATGGCGAAAAGGCGCTTTGTGCCACCCCTCTTTTTTCCGCAAGGACTATGAGTCATTCTTCATCAAAACAGAAATATGTGAACATCGCAGTGAGAGCAGATATTGTGCAGTAAGTGATGTGTTATGTATGTTGGCGCTCATGAAGTCTGCAGTGAGTAATAATCAGTGATGTAGTTGAAGGAAAAAGCCAAGGTTGTGATGCATTTTTGATATGAATGCGCCGCTGCATGCTTAAAATGATCAAACTACTCTCATATTACATGTTATAATGAATTACTACATTACGTATGAACTTACGGCATGTATTTAAAACAATGTTGATGTTAGTGTTTGAATGTTTTGCGCAAACACTTGATTGATTGAAACTTTTATTAGTAGATTGCAAAGTTCAGTACATATTCCGTACAATTGACCACTAAATGGTAACCCCCGAATAAGTTTTTCAACTTGTTGAAGTCGGGGTCCACACTTATCTTACATAAGGATTGTGAATGATGGAAAACATTTCAAGAAAAAAAGTGCAGTTCCGCTTCAAACATTAACCCAGTAATACATTGGAATTGTAGCTAATTTGTCCAAAAAGAAGATATATATGTCAGAAAAGGGTTGTTCAAATATCCCACTCTCCATTTGCTTGCCACTCCATTCCAGATCCTTGTCCTCTTTGTCAGGTTTTGCAGGCAGCTCAGCAAGCCCGGACTACTTACCACAGCATTATTTTCACCTTTTTTTTTTCTCTCTCTAGTGCTGTGGTGGGACTAGGGAGGGGGCTGGTTGTGAGTGCATGGATGAAAAAGTCACAGCCAATTTCTGCAATGCTCTCTGGCTTTGTGAGCCATGTACTATGAATATCACTGTCACAGAAGTAATACTCATTTCGATAGTTTATATCAGAAGCTGAAGTATTTTGTTCCTTGCTCCTTTACTAAACTTAATTGTTTCAAAATGTTTAAATGTTTTACAAAGTTGTCCTTTTGTAATTTCGATAGATGGCACTCAAAAGCATTACATTCATGTTCGTGTGACTACAATTATTTATCACTCTCGTTTCATCATCCGGCTTAGCATGTTTTACTCACGGTCATGAGATTGACTGTTTGAATATCTGTTTCGGCATGCCTGTATGGACTTTGCATTTTCTCCCCGTGTGTGTAAGTTTTCTGTGAGAAATATGCACATGACTCAAATCCATCCATATATGTTAATGGTCGCTTGCATAAATAAGCCCTGCGATTGGCTGACAACTTACCTGTGAATCTAGTATTACAAGAGGTATAGAAAATGGATGAATGGATTTATTGGACTGTATTGGTCTCAAAATGATGTATTGAGGCTGTCATTGGCTCACTTGTTTTTGAAATCAAGATCGCGATTAAGGGACGTAACGATATAAAAATGTCATATCATAGTTATCTTGACCAAAATGATTACGGTTATCATTCTTATTCTGTGTTTGTTGAATGTGCTCAAAAAGTTCTGACACACTGAAATCTTTTGACCAAAAACATTTTTTAACAACTAAAATAAATAAATATGTTCAGTGTTTCCCACAGGTCAGGCATCTATTTGTGGTGGTGTGGTTGGGCGGAGGCGGCGATGACCAAGAAGAATGCGGAGTTGGAATATAATTACAACACTTTATGTACATATTTGTTTACAGATTTGAACAATTAGTTATTCACGGAAATATATTTATTAATTGTGGTTCTTACAAAAAATATATAATCTTATAAAATATAAAAGCTCCCTACACTTAACCATGTGTTTCCTACTGCCTGCAGACTTTGCACCCTTTGTTTTTTCTACTTGCCCGACTTCTCAAATCTACTTGCCCCAATATTTTTACTTATCCTGCCTAGGTTTTTTTCTGGCTGTGTAGTGGTCATGGCTTATATCTTACTAAAATCCTTCCCGTTGACTATTTACAACACTACGCAGTATTTATTATTATTATTATCTATAATTACATTTAAATGGCATTGCATACATATAAAATTAAATTCTATTTCACATTATTTGACCAGTAGCAGTTCCACCCATATGAACAGGTCAGCCACCTGTTTAAAGCCCGATCACAGTTGAAATCTTGAAATGAAGGGCCTTTAATGGCTAAAACATTAACTTGGACAACATTTTAACAGCTGGTTGGCTCAGATTTTATTCTTTTCATTGCATTCACATGCTGCAGTGGACAGTGCACGATTCAGCTTTCAGTATTAATCAAACATGTGATCTGACCACAATGAAAAAGACTGAAAAAATTTCCGGGCGTCTGGGGGACAAAGGCCACCAGCCAGGTCCAGGTTTTTCACCAATTTAACATGCTAAAATTAACAAAGACAGCACCATTTGAAGAAAATATTTTAGTATTTAAAAACATGAAAACATCATTAATAGAACATACATAACCCAATTAAGATTTGCATATACAAACACTCAAATAAAAATTATTTTTATTTGAGTGAAAGTGTCCTTTCTCTCTAGAACCGACATCGTTTACATTTCTCTTTTTTTTCCCCCCTGAGATTAAAAAAGACGGAACTCCGATTTTAGACGGAAAAATCACGTGCCTGATTAATGCAGTATCTAAAGCACCGTCTCCACGTGTGTTTATTGACAACAGGGTTATAACCTGGACACGTTAGCTTGTCGGTATGGTAACAGGTGACTGTTACTGCGTGCGTCTGCCCCGGTCCCGAAAATAAAAATTAAGAAAATCTGAGTCGGTGCTGCACACTGCACAGGTTCGGACCACTTTTGAACTTGTTTGCCAAGACGTCTGTAAGCTTCTTACTCACAGTTCCCACAGATGCACGCTGGACACCAGTGGTTTGGGTTTGACAGTAGTTTTAATTTTCAATTTTGCTCAGGATCACGCTTTTCTGCTTGACTTTTTCAGTCTCACCAACAATTTTCCTGAAGGAACTCTCCAGACGGAATGAATAAAGTACTATCTAATCTAACAGCAGCCGCCCTCTCCTCCGCTGGCCGTTTACTGTTAAAGACAACAGTTGATTAGATCAGCGCGTACCACCTGCGACATCTAATCAACTGCCAGCTGCGTCTCGCCGTCCTACCCATGCCACGCCCCCGTCTGAGGGTGCGCTGTCTCCAGCCACCCAGACGGGGTCGCTGATCTTTCTACCTGCAGTGTGCTAATCACAACCTCCCTCCACAACGTCTTACCCTCGTATTTTGATCCGGTCGGTCCTCTATCCCTTTACTTCGTCGTCGTCGTCGTCGTCTTTTTCTTCTTCTTCTTCTTCTTCTTCTTCTGACCCACCAGGGGAATTAAGTGCAATTGGCGGAGTTACCATGCATAGTAGGCTACCGCCACCTACTGCCTTCTTGTAACTACAAGCTCCATTCACAGAGCGCGGTCGAGCGAGTGAAAAGCCGAAAAATCTATTTGTGGCGGCCGTAATTCTTTCGTGGCGGGCCGCCACAAATAAATGAATGTGTGGGAAACCCATGTGTTAGAAAACCCACTATTTTGCTTGTTTTGTGTTTCTTATGCTTCACTAATAGTGCTAAATCTTAGTATTAATCTTGTATTGTTTAAAATATTGGTTTGTTCTGTAGCACTTGAAGATTTTGTTAAATGAAAAGTGGATAGCAAATGAAATCTATTATTATTTATTCGTTCTGGCGGGCATTGTGGTGTCCTACTCTGTTCAGTGGTGCTTTAATGCACCGTGAAAACACCTGTCTCGTATTCCTTTGAGTACAAAACGGTCACTCTGTTCTAAGAGAGCACAGCTTGTTGGTTCAATGTACACAATTGAATAGCTCAGACAGCATTGTGTTTTTATTAGGACTGTCAAACAATTGAAATATTTAATCGCCATTATTTTATTTTTTTAATAGTTAACTCAAAACAGATTACGATGATTTATTTTTTTCATCATTAATATGTTTACCATAGACAGATACATAATTTAGGTTCTAATACCATGACTGGACGATTAATTTTAATTATATGTTTTTTAAACATTATGCTTTTTTAAACCACTCAACTACAGATGGTTGGTAGTTAATTTCGAACATCGATACAGTTTTAATATGAAACATCACGTTTCCTTTATAACATGCCCTAAAAAGGAGTAAGAAGAAGCAAAGCTTATTTATTCCTACTCCTTTCCCACTTCATAGCAATTAGTGACTAACACATATTTAAATCTGGTTTTCAATTTGTAGCACAATTTACATAAAATATTTCTAAATACCACTGGTTCAATCTACATTTAATGTTATCAATGCAGAAACTGTAATTTAAACATGTAAAGCTTCTGAATACAAGCGCACGTTTTCCGTCGTTACGAAATGGTGCAATGTAGGGCTGGGCGATATATATAAGATATATCGATATATATTTTTAAACAAGATATGAATTAAGAAATTATCGATATAATTTATTTCACGTAATAATGACCAAACACAGCCTATTTGTTGTGTTCCTTGTTCTCCCCATTTCCCACTCCCTCTCAACTAAACCATTCCTCTTACTCCTTCCAAGATGTGCTTGCACATACTGTATAAGAACATCCATGATTGGTTGGTTTGCACTTATAAGAACATCCGTGGTTAGTTGGTTGTTTACTATGATGAGTCAGGATTGGTTAAAGGGGAACATTATCACAATTTCAAAAGGGTTAAAAACAATAAAAATCAGTTCCCAGTGGCCTGTTGTATATTTTGAAGTTTTTTTCAAAATTTTACCGGTCCCGGAATATCCCTAAATAAAGCTTTAAAGTGCCTTATTTTCGCTATTTTCGAAACCACTATCCATTTTCCTGTGACGTCACACAATGCTGCCCATGTAAACAAACAATGGGAATACCACAGCAAGATATAGTGACATTAGCTCGGATTCGGACTCGGATTTCAGCGGCTTAAGCGATTCAACAGATTACGCATGTATTGAAATAGATGGTTGGAGTATGAAAGTATTGAAGAAGAAACTGAAGCTATTGAGCAAATAGCTATTGACGCTATTAATAGCCATAGCATGGCCGAGTAGCTGCGTTAGCATCGCCGGTAAAATGTGCGGACCAAACGATCAGGACTTTCGCATTTTGTGATAATGGAGCAACTTAAATCCGTCGATTGGTAAGTGTTTTTTCGCATTAAATGTGGGTGAAGGGAAACGTAATATAGTTGCAAATGCATCTGCAGGTTATCCATACATCTCTGTGCCATGTCTGCTTTAGCACCGCCGGTAAATAGCATGTCGATTAGCTGGCAGTCACGCCGCGACCAAATATGTCTAATTAGCACATAAGTCAACATCAACAAAACTCACCTTTGTGATTTTGTTGACTTTATCATTGCAAATGCATCTGCAGGTTATCCATACATCACCGTGCCATGTCTGTCATTGCCGGTAAATAGCATGTTAGCATCGATTAGCTGTCAGTCGCGCCGCAACCAAATATGTCTGATTAGCACATAAGTCAACAACAAAACTCACCTTTGTGATTTCATTGACTTTATCGTTGCAAATGCATCTGCAGGTTATCCATACATCTCTGTGCCATGTCTGTCATCGCCGGTAAAATGTGAAAACACTTTGGTACATTCAATGGGGGTCTGGCGGCAGACACTTTCGCATCTTTGGGCCAGTGGTGCAACTTGAATCCCTCCCTGTTAGTGTTGTTACACCCTCCGACATCACACCGACGGGGCATGATGTCTCCAAGGTTCCAAAAAATAGTCCAAAAAACGGAAAATAATAGAGCTGAGACCCGTGTGTTTAATGTGTAGAAAATGAAAATGGTGGCAGTATTACCTCGGTGACGTCACGTTCTGACGTCATCGCCACCAGAGCAATAAAGTCTTTTTTCTGCACCATCAAGGTATATATTGACGCTTACATAGGTCTGGTGATAATGTTCCCCTTTAAGATTAGAGCAAAACATCATGGACAGGCCAACCAGAGGCAAGAAAAGGCAGGTCATTGAACCATTCAGGAAGGGAAATCCCAACAGATATCCCATATGACGACAAGAGAGACGTAGAAAAGAAGAGGGAATATTCAAGAGCGCGATTTATATATTAAAAAAACTAGTGGAAGATGGCAGACGGATTCTCTTTCTTAGATTTTTCTTTTAGCAATGTAGACGACGTCCAGGACACCCACAATGCATCTACTTGGCCACATTTGGACAAATGTATGTGTCTGGATAAAACATTAATTGTGCCAATGATTGTCTCTCACACACACCAGGTGTGGCGAAATTATTCTCTGCATTTGACCCATCACCCTTGATCACCCCCTGGGCGGTGAGGGGATCAGTGAGGAGCAGCGGTGGCCGCACCCGAGAATCATTTTGATGATTTAATTCCCAATTCCAACCCTTGATGCTGTGTGCCATGCAGGGAGATAATGAGTCCCATTTTTATAGTCTTTGGTATGAATCGCAACATACCAATCTCAGAGCGGACACTCTAACCACTAGGCCTCTGAGTAGGTTTGAGTTGTTTACCATGTAAACCCAAATCAAAACTGTTCTCAAGTTGCATATTTCGCACGAGAAATGCTGCCAAAAATGTATGCCTAAGTGAGGAAGATGATAGCTGCACAATGAAGTCAAGTCAATTACTTGGCGCTGACTAGAACCGTACGTGCGTGACGATCCATTACATCGTCGACTGGGAATTAAAAAGTGCCTGCCTGCAAATGTATTTTTTATCTGAGTTTTATCATTTTTATATTATTTGCACAGCTATGTTATTTATTTTATGTACGAATAATATCTTTATATTTTATTTCTGTTATGTAATTCTGTGCTACTTAAACAGTTTATTGTATGTGCTGTTAATACTAATTTTGACTAGCTGGGTTAATAAAAGTGCCACTGACTGTTTACAGTACAGTTGTCAATCACTTCAATTTCAGTGAATCTCACTCTAAAATGTACGTCTTTATATGTATACTTTCACCGGAAAATATATCGAGATATATATCGGATATCGAATTTAAGTAAAAATATATCAAGGTATACTTTTTCTTTAATATTGCCCAGCCCAAGTACAATAGTCAATCTGTACTCATGCGCGATAATTGTGCATCAAAAAATTGGTGCCGTTAAAAGAAAATCAAAGTTAATGCATTATTGAATAACTTTCACAGCCCGAATTTATGTAAGTTTAGATTGAGGTGTGTCGCTTCTTATTGGGGAAAGGTGTTAATTACTCTTGTTTTCATGTTAGTAAGTGAGCTGGACAAAGTTTCGTCAAGTCTGTGAGTTTATTCAATTGAAGTTATCGATCACGTTTTTTCTGATAATTTTATTTCAAATTGGTAATACTAACTATCGGGAGTTGTACAGCTGTTATCAATAATACTTTTAATAGTTATAGCCTTAGCTCTATATCAGAGGTTTTCAAAGTGTGGCACAGTGAGTCTCCTCCGAGGGATCATAACTTGGGTTGCAGCTGTCCATTATTTCCGTAATAATCAATCAATTGGTTTGTCCAGTTAATGTAGTTAATGTAATCGTATAAAACACGTTTGTAGCATCAATGCGTATTTTAGGGAAAATAGTTCAAATTTACAAAATGTTTTCTGCTTACCATAACATTCATTATTTTTCTGTCAAATGCACATCATCATCATTCAATTTGTTTTTTTTAATAAAACTGCACCACACAAATCATGGCACCCACACACCACAGCTCCTATGTGCGCTCTATTGCAGCAACTGTGCAGAGGTCCAGCTTTGACCAATTCTTATTAGTTACACTCATTAAATTAATAATCTAAATCAACACTTTTTTGTAATTGAATTAATTGATTTAGTCAATCAATTGTTGTAACTAATCATATCACAACATACTCAACCCAGTGTCCGTTTACTCACTCACAATATAAGCCAAAATCAGTCGATATTAGGGATGGCCGATATGACTGAAAACTGTATCGCGATATACCATTTTTGTATTGATCAATATCTATAATTATTAATCATTTTATGACTTTTTTAAGCCTGCCAATAAATACAGTGATGCAATTTCCAACTTACCAAGGGTGCTATTTATCAGTGGAGAAGGTGTCTGGTAGCCTGTTAGGACGAGCGCAGTTAAGGTGGTACAATGTTTACAGTCGATTTTAAGTTAGTTTCAGTTTTGAGACACTAGATGGCAACAGTGTATAAGCTATTGAACACTACACAGAGTTGTTTGGGAAGCTGCTTATTAAACCGACACATTGGAAGTGTCAGGATGTTACCGCATGTCTGAATTAAAACCAACAAAACTAAAGACAAGTTTCTGTTATTGAGTTGATATATCAATATATCAGTATCTCTTATCACTCTATGAAGAAAATCTACACTGCCACAGCAAGACAGAAAGATGGCGCAACCAATATTGGTAGTTCATACTGTTCTGTGATTGGCTGATAGTATGTCTTCCATTCCTCAGTGACACTTTCTGTTTGCTGCGTTCCCAGAGTGAGAGGGACTTCATGCAGCGAATTTTGCCTCATAATTTCAGTTTTCTTCACAAAAAAATATATATACAAACCCCGTTTCCATATAAGTTGGAAAATTGTGTTAGAGGTAAATAAAAACAGAATACAATGATTTTCAACCCATATTCAATTGAATGCACTACAAAGACAAGATATTTGATGTTCAAACTCATAAACTTTATTTTTTTTGGCAAATAATAATTAACTTAGAATTTCATGGCTGCAACACTTGCCAAAGTAGCTGGGAAAGGGCATGTTCACCAGAGGTGGGTTGAGTAGCCAGAAATTGTACTCAAGTAAGAGTACTGTTACTTTAGAGATGTATTACTCAAGTAAAATTAAGGAGTAGTCACCCAAATATTTACTTGAGTAAAAGTAAAAAGTATGTTGTGAAAAAACTACTCAAGTACTGAGTAACTGATGAGTAACCTGTTTGTTTAATGATTACGGCAACAAATAATGCACAAAAACATAAAAATAGCAATGAGCAAATTCAGAGCCGGGAATATCTGTTAAGCAACTAAAAAAATAATATATATTAAATAATAATACAATAAAAAAATTAAGGCAAAATGAGCCACAATAACTTAACAGCACCATAGGCTTAGTAGGCATTGATTGATTGATTGAAACTTGTATTAGTAGATTGCACAGTACAGTACATATTCAGTACAATTGACCACTAAATGGTAACACCCCAATAAGTTTTTCAACGTGAATCAATTACTTAATAAATGACCAAGTCTAGGTGATTTACATCATATATACATATACATACAGACACATATCATATATATATATACAGTATATATATATATATATATATATATATATATATATATATATATATATATATATATATATATATATATATATATATACACACACATACAATTATATATACAGTATATAATTTATATTTATTTATTTTGCCTTTTTTGTTCACATGTTAAAGGTGTTTTAATGAATATACATGCATGTTTAACATATAGATTCCTATCTTTCATGAAGAAAAGAATATAAGTTGGTGTATTTCCTGATTCTGATGACTTGCATTGATTGGAATCAGACAGTAGTGCTGATAACGTCCACGTTTTCAAATGGAGGAGAAAAAAAGTTCCTCCTTTCTGTCTAATACTACATAAAAGTCGTTGGTTTTTGATATCTTATTTGTCCAGCTTCCGTATTTGTTTTTATACACTTTACAAGAAATACATTGGAGGCAAACTCCGTAGCTTGCTAGCTTGTTTGCGCTGGCTTTCGGAGACTCTTATTTTGTTAGTACAGGCGCGATGGAGCGGCACTTTTATTGTGAAGACAGGAACTGTGCGGTCAGTCTTTAGGCTTTTGACGGGAAGTACGGTTGAAATAAAAAGTGTCTTTTTTCCTTTATACTTTTGATTGATGGATTGAAACTTTTATTAGAAGAGTGCACAGTACAGTACATATTCCGTACAATTGACCACTACAGTAAATGGTAATACCGCAATACGTTTTTCAACTTGTTTAAGTCGGGTTCCACGTGTGACGGTCATGTGACCGCCTGGCTCTGTTTGATTGGTCCAACGTCACCAGTGACTGCATGTGATTGGTGAAACGCAGGCATGCGTAAATCCTACTTTGAAGGTCTTTGACAAACCAAAACAAAAATTAACAGATCGATGAAAAACAGTAGCCAGTAGCGAGCTGAATGTAGATAAATGGAGCGGAATAAAAGTAGCGTTTCTTCTCTATAAATATACTCAAGTAAAAGTATGTTGCATAAAAACTACTCTTAGAAGTACAATTTATCCCAAAAGTTACTCAAGTAGATATAACGGAGTAAATGTAGCCCGTCACTACCTACCTCTGGTGTTCACCACTGTGTTACGTCACCTTTTCTTTGAACGACACTCAATAAACGTTTGGGAACTGAGGAAAATAATTGTTGAAGCTTTGAAAGTGGAATTCTTTCCCATTCTGGTTTTATGTAGAGCTTCAGTCGTTCAACAGTCCGGGGTCTCCGCTGTTGTATTTTACGCTTCATAATGCGCCACACATTTTCAATGAGAGACAGGTCTGGAATAAAAGCAGGTCAGGAAAGTACCCGCACTCTTTTTTTTTTTACAAAGCCACGGTGTTGTAACACGTGCTGAATGTGGCTTGGCATTGTCTTGCTGAAATAAGCAGGGTAGTCCATGAAAAAGACGACGCTTAGATGGCAGTATATGTTGTTGCAAAACCTGTATGTACATTTCAGCATTAATGGTGCCTTCACAGATGTTTAAGTTACCCATGACTTGGGCACTAATGCACCCCCATACCATCACAGATGTTGGCTTTTGAACTTTGCGTCGATTACAGTCTGGATGGTTCGCTTTCCCTTTGGTCCTGATGACACAATGTCGAATATTTCCCCCAAAAATTTGAAATGTGGACTTGTCAGACCACAGAACACTTTTCCACTTTGCATCAGTCCATCTTAGATGATTTCGGGCCCAGAGAAGCCGGCGGCGTTTCTGGATGTTGTTGATAAATGGCTTTCGCTTTGCATAGTAGAGCGTTAACGTGCACTTACAGATGAAGCAACCAACTGTATTTAGTGACAGTGGTTTTCTGAAGTGTTCCTGAGCCCATGTGGTGATATCCTTTAGAGATTGATGTCAGTTTTTGATACAGTGCCATCTGAGGGATCGAAGGTCAGGGTCATTCAATGTTGGTTTCCGGCCATGCCGCTTACGTGGAGTGATTTCTCCAGATTTTCTAAACCTTTTGATGATATTATGGACCGTAGATGTTTAAATCCCTAAATTTCTTGCAATTGCACTTTGAGAGACGTTGTTCTTAAACTGTTTGACTATTTGCTAACGCAGTTGTGGACAAAAGGGTGTACCTCGCCCCATCCTTTCTTGTGAAAGACTGAGCGTTTATTGGGAAGCTGTTTTTATACCTAATCATGCCACCCACCTGTTCCCAATTAGCCTGCACACCTGTGGGATGTTCCAAATAAGTGTTTGATGAGCGTTCCTCAACTTTATCAGTATTTATTGCCACCTTTCCCAACTTCTTTGTCACATGTTGCTGGCATCAAATTTTAAAGTTATTGATTATTTGCACAAAAAAAATGTTTATCAGTTTGAACATCAAATATGTTGTCTTTGTAGCACATTCAACTGAATATGGTTTAAAAATGATTTGCAAATCATTGTATTCCGTTTATATTTACATCAAGCACAAATTCACAACTCATATGGAAACGGGGTTTGTATATTGAATGTTTTATTGAATGCATTTTATATCGATATCGATTGTGTCTTATCACAACATACAGTACAGGCCAAAAGTTTGGACACATCTTCTCATTCAATGTGTGTTCTTTATTTTCATGACTATTTACATTGTAGATTTTCACTGGAGGCATCAAAACTATAATTGAACACATGGGGAGTTATGTACTTAACAAAAAAGGGGAAAGAACTGAAAACAGGTTTTGTATTCTTTTTATATTCTAGTTTCTTCAAAATAGCCACCCTTTGCTCTGATTACTGCTTTGCACACTTTTTGCATTCTCTGGATGAGCTTCAAAAGATAGTGACCTGAAATGGTTTTCACTTCACAGGTGTTATAGTTTTGATGCGTTCAGTAACAATCTACAATGTAAATAGTCATGAAAACAAATGCATTGAAATGAGAAGGTGTGTCCAAACTTTTGGCCTTTACTGTATATCAATGTTGTTTAATTGGCCCAGCCCTACTTCATATATTATTTTAATCACCACTAAATATAACTCAACAGGTTTAAAAATATGCTGTTCTTTATTTTTGTCAAGCTGCTGTGCCCCCTCCCCTGGAGTATCGCCTCACATTTGGGAAATCCCTGCTGTAAATTATTGTAAATAACGTAAGTGTGTTGTTACTCTCTCTTTTGCATTAGGGTTATTTCTTATCTTGACATGGAAGTTATTTAGAGGGAGTGGTCTTTTTGGCATCCAGCCGCTTGTTCTTTTTTTTTTTTTTTTTTCCGCTATGCAGTGCCATCAAAACGATACCAGCCCGTATCCATCCCCTCCCTAGGACCCCCTGAGACACAACTGCTCTCATTTGGGCATCCTTTGCTCTTCCCACCTCGCATGTTAACAGTTGAAGTAGCCATTTAATTTGTATCAGAGAACAATTACAGTCTCCACGTGCCGTCTACCAAGATGACGTCATTCCATCCTCCTGGGAGGTTGCTGACACAGGCCCGTCTCCCTCTCTATGAACTGTATTATGCGAATAGAGCGGTGTGTACTTTCGTATGAGCTAGCATTGTGTCAGATGATTAGAAATATTTACATGGCACATGTAGTAAAATTTAAGTGTGCAGAATTGGCAAATTTGGCAATGACGCATAACTGTGACTGTGTAGGTAGAGGTCAGCAGCCCGCAGTTCTAGCACCGCCCTACTGGCTTTCTGGACCTATTTCAGAGATGTGTAAAAATGGAAAAAGATGAAGAAAAAATATATTTTTTGTTTTGAACATATTTTCTGTAAGAGAACAAATGTGACACAAACATTCCTAATTTTTAGAAATCCCACTGTTTGTTTTACATGCTTCACTGATAAAGAGTATCTGGTAAGCACCGTTTTGTCCTTCTAATTTCAGCGATCCTTGGACTCAACGTAGTTTGTGTACATGTACAACTTTCTCCGATGCTGCCGCAGAAAAACAAGTTTTATCCCACTCCTTCTTTGTCTCATTTTTCCACCAAACGTTTTATGCTGTGCATGAATGCATAAAGGTGAAATTTGTTGATTTTATTGATTTGCTGGAGTGCTTATCAGGCATATTTGGTCAATACATTACTGCAAGCTAATCGATGCTAACATGCTATTTAGGCTAGCTGTTTGTACTGTACATATTGCATCATCATGCCTCGTTTGAAGGTATATTTGAGTTCATGTAATTTCCTTTACTTATGTCCTCTGTGTATTTAATGTATTTTTGCTTGTTTCATGACACATTATCTGTATGTAATATCTACTGCATTTCTCATAGTTGTTTGTGTGCCATGTTGTTCCAGACCACAGCAAACATTACCCAGCTTGCAAAGATTGTAATAAATCCATTAGAAGAAGACATCCTGCCGTTTCCTTAAACTTGGACACACACATCTATATAGCTTTGGCCATTCTGCGCCAATAATTTCCAGTTTCATCCTGTGAGAAGTCTCAATTTTACAAATGATTTCCAATGTTGCAAAAATGTGTAGAATAACAATTTAAATACCACATTTCTGTCAACGCAGATTTGCGTCGGCCTTTGATAGTAGGCTAATATAGCTAATATAGACATGTGTTGCCTTCATTTAACACTTATATAAGACTTTAATTTTTTTGCGGCTTCAGACCGATATTTTTTATTTTATTTTTTTTTTTGCATTTTTTGTCCAACATTGCTCTTTCCATATTTTTGGTTGCCGCCCCCTGGTGTTAGTGAAAGGAATGATGTTGTGGAACAGACCAAAAGGGAGTTAAATACATAAAGTGCAAAACACATATGTTTCACTGCACGATATTATCACGGTACGATAGCGCGGTACTAAGGCTACGATAAGATATTATTGCGGTATATGTCCTCCCCAAAAATGCTTGGTAAAAATGTCAAAGTGTGTAAAATAAAGTGGCAAGAATGCTAAAATATTGTCATCCTATTTTTTACTATAAACAAGTGCTAATAATTGTGCAGTAACACCTACTGTTTCAAGCAAAAAATAAAAAGAATAACTTACTTTTGATGTCTTTAAAGTAACAATGTAAACACCCAGTGCTAGGAGTGTAAAACAATAATGTACAAATTTGTATCTTTCAAATTTTCCATTATGAGAGGCAGTTACCTCCACAGTGGTAATTTTTTACATCGGTCTGGAAAAGTAAACTAACAATATAACCTTTAATAATGTAAATACCTCACAAACTGATGTTTGGTTTTGCTGGCTTCAAATATATTTTCTGTGTGATGGTTTATGAGGTGGTGATGTGAGTTGGCGGTCCAACACTGCTTTCTGCCCGAGTACATCTGTAATAGCACAAAATCGACAGGGACACGCGGTAGAAAAATAGATGGATGTATTGAGGATGTATCAAGTAGCTTTTTAGTTTACTCATATTTTTCGCTTTGAACGTTTTTTGGGGTGATTTCCCACCATGTGTGCGACGAGACAGCCTGGCTCAGTGTTGGACTTACAAACACTAGAATTTCAAGTGGCGCGCTTTGTAGAACGCAGACTTTCGTACCTTCGCCAAAGAGGTAATGTTTTGGCCTGTGCTTGTTCGTCTGTTTGAAGTATCATAACTCAACCAGTTAAGGACAGATTTAAAGTCCTAAACGAGTATGAACACACTTCAATTGCTGCAGTTCCCGCTATGCGCAGTGGATTCTCGGAGGTGTTTATTTACAGACCCATCCAACGCTAAAATACCAGAAAAAAACTACACTCACGTCCTATTGAGAATACATTGAAACCGACATACCACCGTATTTATAGTACCATAACTATGTAGATATATATATATATCTATATTTATACATGTATATGTATGTGTAAGTATGTATATATATATACATATATATATATATATATATATATTAGGGGTGGGCAAATTAATGCGTTAATAATGAGTTAACTCATCAATCTATTAACGCCGACAATTGTTTTATCGCACATTTGCGTATGTTGTTTACATGCTTTTATTTTGTCAACGACTTTTCTTAACAAGATGGCGTCGCCCGGCGTCGAGGGGCTCTTGGTAAAGATGCAACATGTGG
>NC_084624.1:29187702-29300202 GCF_033978795.1 Nerophis ophidion | reverse complement strand
ACGCAGCATCGAGCGCTACTGCCTGTTGCCGCTGACGTGACGCGCGGCCGCCAATTTGGAGTGGTGATCCGCTCCACTCAGGGCAATTCCTTTGGCAGGAGCAATTAACTGTCAGCACATTTAATTCATATTACCTCACTGAATACCACTGATATTCACGCGCTTTTTTGTCATACGTGTAATTATGATAAAGGAGACATGTCTTGGCGTGTTCATAATTTGCTTAACAGTAATAGAATATTCTTATATGCTATAAGTGACCAGACGTCTGAGATCAAAACTGGGAATATAATCCCAGAGAAAGGGGGAAAAAAAACAGTCAAGCTATTTTTAAATTAAAGAAACAATATGATTAGGTTATATATACATGCGTATATCCTACATAAACAATGTATGAATACATTAGATATCTATATATCTTACGAACCTATAGACCAGTGGTTCTCAAATGGGGGTACTTCAGGGTATGCCAAGGGGTATATACATGATTTTTTTTTTTTAATATTCTAAAAATAGCAACAAGTCAAAATCCTTTATAAGTACATTTACTGAATAATACTTCAACAAAATATGAATGTAAGTTCATAACCTGTAAAAAGAAATGCAACAATGCAATATTCAGTGTTGACAGCTAGATTTTTTTGTAGACATGTTCCATAAATATTGATGTTAAAGATTTCTTTTTTGTGAAGAAATGTTTAGAATTAAGTTCATGAATCCAGATGGATCTCTATTACAATCCCCAAAGAGGGCACTTTAAGTTGATTACTTTTATGTGTAGAAATCTTTATTTAAAATTGAATCACTTGTTTATTTTTCAACAAGTTTTTAGTTATTTTTACATCTTTTTTTTTTTCAAATAGTTCAAGAAAGACCACTACAAATGAGCAATATTTTGCACTGTTATACAATTTAATAAATCAGAAACTGATGACATAGTGCTGTATTTTACTTCTTTATCTCTTTTTTCAACCAAAAATGCTTTGCTCTGATTAATGGGTACTTGAATTAAAAAAATGTTCACAGGGGGTACATCACTTAAAAAAAGTTGACAACCACTGTTATAGACTTATACTCTGTTGCTGCAACAGCAGAGAGTTTATTCTGTCTTGACACTTTGTATTTATATTTTCTATTACATTCTTCCCTTAAATGCTCATGTTTACAGTGATTGTTTTGTATGTATTTTTCATGTATGTTGCTTTGGATAAAAGTGTCTGCCAAATACTTAAACATATATAAACACCTGAAAGTCTTTATTTCAGCTAAAACCACCAATCTGTTGCACTGGATTCAGAATAAAACCAAATTCTGTCTTACCCAACAAAGTTAGTATTTGAAAAATTGTTACTTGAAGACTTATTATCTGTGGTTACAATAAAATGAAAATGCATCATAATTAGTGGCGGCTGGGGAATTTTGTTTTAGGTGGGTCTGTAAGTTTGTAAACCAAATACCTGTAGAGGGGTCATCCTCCCCCAGAAGATTTCTTTGTGATTTTCACATACAAATATTGTAGTTCTTTGCTCCTGCTTAACTCTGTGGTAATATTATTTTCACAAAATACAACCAATAGTCTCCTCTCTGAGCTGCCACCTTACCGTGGTAGAGGAGTTTGCGTGTCCCAATGATCCTAGGAGCTATGTTGTCCGGGGGCTTTAAGCCCCCTGGTAGGGTCTCCCAAGGCAAACTGGTCCTAGGTGAGGGACCAGACAAAGAGCAGCTCGAAAACCTCTATGAAAAGTAAAAACAAAGGACCCCGGTGACCCGGACTCGGGTCACCGGGGCCCCCTTCTGGAGCCAGGCCCGGAGGTGGGGCACGATGGCGAGCGCCTGGTGGCCGGGCCTGTACCCATGGGGCCCGGCCGGGCACAGCCCGAAGAGGCAACGTGGGTCCCCCCTCCAATGGGCTCACCACCCATAGCAGGGGCCATAGAGGTCGGGTGCAATGTGAGCTGGGCGGCAGCCGAAGGCAGGGCACTTGGCGGTCCAATCCTCGGCTACATAAGCGCGCTCTTGGGACGTGGAACGTCACCTCACTGGGGGGAAAGGAGCCTGAGCTAGTGCGCGAAGTAGAGAAATTCCGGCTGGATGTAGTCGGACTCACTTCGACGCACAGCAAGGGCTCTGGAACCACGTCTCTTGAAAGGGGCTGGACTCTCTTTCACTCTGGCATGGCCGGCAGTGAGAGGCGACGGGCTAGGGTGGCAATTCTGGTTTCACCCCGGCTTAAAGCCTGCACGTTGGAGTTCAACCCAGTGGACGAAAGGGTAGCCTCCCTCCGCCTTCAGGCGGGGCGACGGGTCCTGACTGTTGTTTGTGCTTACGCACCAAACAACAGTTCAGAGTACCCACCCTTTTTGGGTACACTCGAGGGAGTACTGGAGAGTGCTCCCCCTGGTGATTCCCTTGTTCTGCTGGGGGACTTCAATGCTCATGTTGGTAACGACAGTGAAACCTGGAGAGGCGTGATTGGGAAGAATGGCCGCCCCGATCTGAACTTGAGTGGTGTTTTGTTATTGGACTTCTGTGCTCGTCACAGTTTGTCCTTAACAAACACCATGTTCAAACATAAGGGTGTCCATATGTGCACTTGGCACCAGGACACCCTAGGCCGCAGTTCCATGATCGACTTTGTAGTTGTGTCATCAGATTTGCGGCCTCATGTTTTGGACACTCGGGTAAAGAGAGGGGCGGAGCTTTCTACCGATCACCGCCTGGTGGTGAGTTGGCTGCGATGGTGGGGGAGGATGCCGGACAGACCTGGCAGGCCCAAACGCATTGTGAGGGTTTGCTGGGAACGTCTGGCAGAGTCTCCTGTCAGATAAAGTTTCAATTTCCACCTCCGGAGGAACTTTGAACATGTCACGAGGGAGGTGCTGGACATTGAGTCCGAGTGGACCATGTTCCGCACCTCTATTGTCGAGGCGGCTGATCGGAGCTGTGGCCGCAAGGTAGTTGGTGCTTGTCTTGGCGGTAATCCTAGAACCCGCTGGTGGACACCAGCGGTGAGGGATGCCGTCAAGCTGAAGAAGGAGTCCTATCGGGTTCTTTTGGCTCATAGGACTCCAGAGGCAGTGGACAGGTACCGACAGGCCAAGCGGTGTGCAGCTTCAGCGGTCACAGAGGCAAAAACTCGGACATGGGAAGAGTTTGGGGAAGCCATGGAAAATGACTTCCGGATGGCTTCGAAGCGATTCTGGACCATCATCCGCCGCCTCAGGAAGGGGAAGCAGTGCACTGTCAACACCGTGTATGGTGCGGATGGTGTTCTGCTGACCTCAACTGCGGATGTTGTGGATAGGTGGAAGGAATACTTCGAAGACCTCCTCAATCCCACCAACACGTCTTCCTATGAAGAAGCTGTGCCTGGGGAATCTGTGGTGGACTCTCCTATTTCTGGGGCTGAGGTTGCTGAGGTAGTTAAAAAGCTCCTCGGTGGCAAGGCCCCAGGGGTGGATGAGATCCGCCCAGAGTTCCTTAAGGCTCTGGATACTGTGGGGCTGTCTTGGTTGACAAGACTCTGCAGCATCGCGTGGACATCGGGGGCGGTACCTCTAGATTGGCAGACCGGGGTGGTGGTCCCTCTCTTTAAGAAGGGGGACCGGAGGGTGTGTTCCAACTATCGTGGGATCACACTCCTCAGCCTTCCCGGTAAGGTTTATTCAGGTGTACTGGAGAGGAGGCTACGCCGGATAGTCGAACCTCGGATTCAGGAGGAACAGTGTGGCTTTCGTCCTGGTCATGGAACTGTGGACCAGCTCTATACTCTCTGCAGGGTTCTTGAGGGTGCTTGGGAGTTTGCCAAACCAGTCTACATGTGCTTTGTGGACTTGGAGAAGGCATTCGACCGTGTCACTCGGGAAGTCCTGTGGGGAGTGCTCAGAGAGTATGGGGTATCGGACTGTCTTATTATAGCAGTCTGATCCCTGTACGATCAGTGTCAGAGCTTGGTCCGCATTACTGGCAGTAAGTCGGACACGTTTCCAGTGAGGGTTGGACTCCGCCAAGGTTGCCCTTTGTCACCGATTCTGTTCATAACTTTTATGGACAGAATTTTTTGGCGCAGTCAAGGCATTGAGGGGTTCCGGTTTGGTGGACGCGGGATTAGGTCTCTGCTTTTTGCAGACGATGTGGTCTTGTTGGCTTCATCTGGCCGGGATCTTCAGCTCTCACTGGATCGGTTCGCAGCCGAGTGTGAAGCGGCCGGAATGAGAATCAGCACCTCCAAATCCGAGTCCATGGTTCTCTCCCGGAAAAGGGTGGAGTGCCATCTCCGGGTTGGGAAGGAGACCCTGCCCCAAGTGGAGGAGTTCAAGTACCTAGGAGTCTTGTTCACGAGTGGGGGAAGAGTTGATCGTGAGATCGACATGCGGATCGGTGCGGCGTCTTCAGTAATGCGGAAGTTGTACCGATCCGTTGTGGTGAAGAAGGAGCTGAGCCGGAAGGCAAAGCTCTCAATTTACCGGTCGATCTACGTTCCCATCCTCACCTATGGTCATGAGCTTTGGGTCATGACCGAAAAGATAAGATCACGGGTACAAGCCGCCGAAATGAGTTTCCTCCGCCGTGTGGTGGGGCTCTCCCTTAGAGATAGGGTGAGAAGCTCTTCCATCCGGGAGGAACTCAAAGTAAAGCCGCTGCTCCTCCACATCGAGAGGAGCCAGATGAGGTGGTTCAGGCATCTGGTCAGGATGCCACCCGAACGCCTCCCGAGGGAGGTGTTTAGGGCACGTCCAACCGGTAGGAGGCCACGGGGAAGACCCAGGACACGTTGGGAAGACTATGTCTCCCGGCTGGCCTGGGAACGCCTCGGGATCCCCCGGGAAGAGCTAGAGGAAGTGGCTGGGGAGAGGGAAGTCTGGGCTTCCCTGCTTAGGCTGCTGCCCCCGCGACCCGACCTCGGATAAGCGGAAGAAGATGGATGGATGGATGGACAACCAATAGTATGTTAATGTTAAATCTTACTTGTGAAAATTAATCCCCCAATTCCTATTTTCAACAGTTCGCTCATTTGAGCAGGAAAACGCTGAATACCGGCCCAGCATGTTTGTTTTATACCTGTCAACTGTCAGTTTAGGCTGCTTGCCGGCTCCTCATCACCACTTCAAGATGGCGGCCAAATTGATTGTGTCACAGCAACCAATTCTGCGTCTACTTATGAGATGTCTATGGTTATAACGTCATTGCAAACACGGCAATCTGTTGCGTCCACTGCAGTTCGCTACCTTATTCATACTTTTTGTCAAGTGATTTTTTTTTAAGCAGGGTTGCATGAGGTACCTACACATAACGTCACGTTAGTGAATGTATCACAAACAGTAACGTAACGTTAGACGGCGGTCAGCAGCACCGCATATTTTAGCCACCTACAAAAAGCCAAACATAGTCAAATAAAGGTCAGTTAAAATGTATACTATATTAAGAATATGTGTACATATTCCATAGAGCCCTGACATCTAAAAAGTACAGCACTGTTCATTGTTATGTTCATGTATTTGTTATGTTTTTTATGTGTACGCACACATAAACACATATATAGTGTGAGATGAGATCAATGAGATAAGGTAAGAACTGGATAGAAACGGCTGTGGAACTAGTTACAATGCAATATTCCATGGAAATACAATTTTAACACTTTTGTGCAAATGAGTACAGTTGCACTTGTTTTTTTAAATGTGTTCATACTGTAAAGGAATGAGTTAAATGTTTAGAATAACTGGTTAATAGTGCTATTATGAAGTGCAGAGTAAGCACAGTTTTTTTTAATAATAAATACATACAGCGTTTTAAAAGCATACACAATCTGTGTACATATATCAGTCTGTGGTTGAAAAGACTTGAAATGACTCGAAACTCAAAATGCAGGACTTGGGACTTGACTTGAGACTTCCCAGTATTGACTTTGGACTTGACTCTGGACTTGCCTGTCTTGACTCGGGACTTGACTCGAGACTTGAGGGCAAAGACTTGAGACTTACTTGTGACTTGCAAAACAATGACTTGGTCCCACCTCTGATATGTGTGTGTGTGTGTGTGTGTGTGTGTGTGTGTGTGTGTGTGTGTATGTATATATATATATATATATATATATATATATGTGTCTGTGTGTGTGTGTGTGTGTGTGTGTGTGTGTGTGTGTACGTTTGTATACGTATGTAAATATCCTGGGGAAAATACTGTGTGTGTGTGTGTGTATATATACATATATATATATATATATATATACATATATACATATGTATATATATACTGTATGTGTATATATATACATATATACATATATATATTAGGGGTGTAACGGTACGTGTATTGAACCGGTTCGGTACGGGGGTGTACTGAACGAGTTTCTAAGCTAAAATCTTAACAAGCTGCTTTGCTTCTTCTGCCTCTGTCTCAGCACCCAGCATTGTCCCACCCACGCAACCATCTAATTGGTTACATACAAAGCCAATCAGCAGTGCGTCTTCAGAGCGGTAACAGCCAATCAGCAGTGCGTATTTAGAGCGCATGTAGTCAATGCTTCAGCGTCGAGCAGAATAGTGTATAGCAGGTTAGCATTAGACAGTGTACTCTCCCCAAATTATAAAAAAAACACTTCCCAGTCACAACTACTACTAACATCACTTTGAGCCCGTTGACCTTCTAGAAACTTAAACTGCAGCTCAGCCCGCTTGCAGTTCTGGCTTGAGGTGAAGGCTAATTAGCTTTTAGCATAACGTCAGCTAATTTTGGTTGTGTGTTTGTTTGTTTGTGTGTGCGCGTGTGCGTGAGTGCATGCGTGCGTGCATGCGTGCGTGCGTGCGTGTAGTGCGCGCGTGTGTGTGTTAGGGGCAGCAAAGCCCTGTCTGTTATTTCACTTGAACTCCATGGTGTTCAGGGATGAATAGTCTCCCCTATTGCTATTGTACTATATTTTCAGCTATTGTTATAGTAATCATTCGTAATGTAACAGCCTAGTTTTGAATGGCAGGGTCATGTTGACAAAAATATAACATTTATATAGTAAAAGTCAACGACAGGCTTCCCAAATGCTGTAATAAATTAAGCATGACTTAAGCAAAACTTTTCTTCTACAACATGTGATATCAGGGACCCTGCCATTCAAAACACGGCTGTTACATTACGAATGATTAATATAACAATAGCTGAAAAAACAGTACAATAGCAATAGGAGAGACTATTCATCCCTGAACACGATGGACTTCATGTTAGTTCATGTGAAATAACAGACAGACAGGGCTTTGCTGCCCCTATCACATGCACACGCACGCACACACACACACAGCAAAATGAGCTAACGTTACGCTAAAAGCTAATTAGCCTTCACCTCAAGCCAGAACTGCGAGCGAGCTGAGCTGCAGTTTAAGTTTCTAGAAGGTCAACGGGCTCATAGTGATGGTAGTAGTAGTTGTGACTGGAAAATGTTTTTTTATAATTTGGGGAGAGTATGATGTCCGCTGCTAAACACATGTCTGCTCGTCGCTGAAGCATTGACAACATGCGTTCTGAATACGCACTGCTGATTGGCTGTTACATCGCTCTGAATACGCACTGCTGATTGGCTTTGTATGTAACCAATCAGATGGTTGTGTGGGCGGGATCTCAGACAGAGGCAGAAAGGAGAGCAGCTTGTTAATACTTTAGCTTACAAACTCGTTCGATACACCTCCGAACCAGACCGAAACCCCGTACCAAAACGGTTCAATACAAATACACGTACCGTTACACCCCTAATATATAAATATATATATATATATATATATATATATATATATATATATATATATATATATATATATATATATATATATATACACATCCGCACCGTAACATAACATAAACACAACAGAACAAATACCCAGAACCCCTTGCAGCACTAACTCTTTCGGGACGCTACAATATATAGTCCCCGATACCCTTACCCCTCCAGCCCCCATAACCCTTTTACCCCCCGTTCCTCCCAACTCCACCCACCTCAACCTCCTCATGCTCTCTCAGGGAGAGCATGTCCCAAATTCCAAGCTGCTGTTTAGAGGCATGTTAAAAAAAAATAATGCACTTTGTGACTTCAATAATACATCTGGCAGTGACTTGGCATTTTTTCCATAACTTGAGTTGATCTATTTTGGAAAACTTTGTCACCTCATTTAATGCACCCAGCGGGGCATCACAACAAAATTAGGCATTATAATGTGTTAATTTCACGACTATATATATCGGCATTGGTAATTTAAATTTAGACAATATCGGACATCGGCAAAAAAGCCATTATCGGACATCTATATTGTTTTACAAATTCTGGAAATAAGTTCCTGGGCACTAGAGGGCTTTAAGGGCTTTGGCTTTGAGGGCCAAAAACAATATTAGGAAATGTGTATATTTAATTTATATTGTTTTTGTTTGATTAAAATTGTAATCAAGTGTGTAATCATTCTGTGGTCTTCAAAATGTGAAGTGTGAGTATCAACATTGGTATGACCAATACTGCCCCTGGAACATAACACATACCGTATACAACTGAATGGGAAGATACTTTTCTACACAATACAAGTAGTAATGTTTCATTTCTGCTTGCCCTTAGAAACAGAAATCCAACCAGGAGAGACTGTGGAAGTGCTGACTAATGATGTGCCAGAAGAGGACACGCCATCTCCTCCTCCTCCTCCTCCTCCTCCTCCTCCTCCTCCTCGTTCGGCCCACAGCCCTCCAGCCGACAACTTAGCACGGCCGTCTGTCCCAGCAAGTAGAGGAGTCAAAAACAGGTTAGCAACAACAAATCCCTTGACTGTCAAAGTGTATTTGGGGAAAGAGTTGGTGTTTAACTCCACAACAATGTGAAACACTTCTATACATATGCATGGATAAATTGTAACTGAGTGATCAGCTGACTGGCAGCTTTTTCTCCCAGGTGCCAAAGTGCTAGAGGCTGTTATCAATCTTTGCCTGTCCATGCTATTGACGCTGGTGATGGAGGGCAAAACAAGAGCGCCTCCTGGGATCCTATTAACAATGCATATCTTAGGATCCTAAACAAATTTGTTGAATATTTATCTGACACTTTTTAGCTTTAACAGGGAGCTTATGTTACCATTACTGTTTTTTATCTTTGCCCTAAAACACAGGTGTCAAACTCAATGCCCGGGGGCCAAATTTTGCCCGCCACATTTTTTATGTGGCCCGCGAAAGCCTGGAAATATTATATATTTTAAAAATGAAGCTGTTATATTATCAAGTATTCCAAAAATATTTTTTGTTAAAATAAATATGAATACTGTACTTAAATATCTGCTTGACTTATGATTTCAAAAAAAATTATCAATCAAATTGTAGACCGTAAAATTTACAATAGATTTTATGGTTAAATTCCGCCAAATTAGTTTTTTATTGTAAAATCCACTCTGGTACTGTTTTTTCCATATACAGTAAAACATTAAAACAACAAGATTTTACGGCAAAAAACAAACTAACTTGCAGCTATGTTGCTTGAATTTTACCGCTAAAATCAGTGGTATTGTTTTTCCATTCCATTACATCTATTAAATTTTTTATATGCCGTAAAACCCACGGCTTTTACTATAAAATTCTGGTGACTGAGCTGCCAGTTTCTAAAGTAACGTTTTAATATTCTTTTTGCAGCTTATGTGAAAAATATATTGTTAATTTTTATTATATACAGTCGCGATCAAAAGTTTACATATACTTGTAAAGAACATAATGTCATGGCTGTCTTGAGTTTCAAATAGTTTCTAAAACTCTTATTTTTTTGTAATAGAGTGATTGGAGCACATACTTGTTGGTCACAAAAAACATTCATAAAGTTTGGTTCTTTTATGAATTTACTATGGGTCTACTGAAAATGTGACCAAATCTGCTGGGTCAAAAGTATACATACGCAATGTTAATATTTGGTTACATGTCCCTTGTTGGCCCTGCGATGAGGTGGCGACTTGTCCAGGGTGTACACTGCCTTCCGCCCGATTGTAGCTGACATAGGCACCAGCGCCCCCCGCGACCCCAAAAAGGGAATAAGCGGTAGTAAATGGATGGATGGATGTCCCTTCGCAAGTTTCACTGCAACGAGGCACTTTTTGTAGCCATCCACAAGCTTCTGGTTGAATTTTTTTTTTGACCATTCCTCTTGACAAAATTGGTACTGTTCAGCTAAATTTGTTGGTTTTCTGACATGGACTTGTTTCTTCAGCATTGTCCACACATTTAAAGGCCTACTAAAATGAGATTTTCTTATTCAAACGGGGATAGCAGGTCCATTCTATGTGTCATACTTGATAATTTCGCGATAATGCCATATTTTTGCTGAAAGGATTTAGTAGAGAACATCGACGATAAAGTTCGTAACTTTTGGTCGCTAATAAAAAAAGCTTTGCCTGTACCGGAAGTAGCAGACCATGTGTGCGTGACGTCACCGGTGTGAGGGATCCTCACATTGTTTATAATGTGAGCCACCAGCAATAAGAGCAATTCGGACCAAGAAAGCGACGATTTCCCCATTAATTTGAGCGAGGATGAAAGATTTGTGGATGAGGAAAGTTAGAGTGGAGCACTTTAAAAAAAAAAAAAAAAAAAAAAAGGCAACGCTCCAGGCGGCGGCAGTGGGAGAGTTTCAGATGCAATTAGACACATTTACTAGGATAATTCTGGAAAATCCCTTATCTGCTTGTTGTGTTAATAGTATTTTAGTGAGGTTGTAAAGTCATACCTGAAAGTCGGATGGCTGCGGTGAACGCCAGTGTCTCAGAGAGAAGCGGAGGAGCCAAGATCACAGCTGCCTTTTTGAGCTCCTGGATGAGGTCGCGTAATCCACTCAAGTCTCCGGTAAGAGCCGACTTAATATCACAAAAGGATTTAGTAGAGAACATCGACGATAAAGTTCGAAACTTTTGGTCGCTAATAAAAAAGCCTTGCCTGTACCGGAAGTAGCAAATGTGCGCGTGACGTCACCGGTGTGAGGGCTCCTCACATCCTCATTGTTTATAATGTGAGCCTCCAGTGGCAAGAGCTATTCGGACCGAGAAAGCGACAATTTCCCCATTAATTTGAGCAAGGATGAAAGATTTGTGGATGAGGAAAGTTAGTGAAGCACAAAAAAAAAGAAAAAAAATGAAAAAGCGACGGCTAAAGGTGGCGGCAGTCGGACCGTTTCAAATGTAATTAGACACATTTACTAGGATAATTCTGGAAGATCCCTTATCTGCTTATTGTTTTAATACTGTTTTAGTGAGATTGTAAAGTCATACCTGAAAGTCGAATGGCTGCGGTGAACGCCAGTGTCTCTCAGAGAAGCCAATGGAGTAGCCAAGATCACAGCTGCCTTTTTGAGCTGCAGGAGGAAGTCGCAAAATCCACTGAAGTCTCCGGTAAGAGCCGACTTAATATCACAATTTTCCCATCCAAAAGCTTGCTGGTTGACGAAGAGAAACATGTTCGCTTGACCGCTCTGTGTTAAAGCTCCACAACAAACAAGGAAACACCGGCTGTGTGTCGGTGCTAAAGGCAGCTGCAATCCACCGCTTTCCACCAACAGCATTCTTATTTGACGGCTCCATTATTATTTGAACAAATTGCAAAAGATTCAGCAACAGAGATGTCCAAAATACTGTGTAATTGCGCGATGAAAAGAGACGACTTTTAGCCGTAAGTGGTGCTGGGCTAATATGTCTCCTCCAACCAATACCGTCACAAACATGCGTCATCATACGCGTCATCATTCCACGACGTTTTCAACAGGAAACTCCGCGGGAAATCTAAAATTGTGATTTAGTAAACTAAACCGGCCGTATTGGCATGTGTTGCAATGTTAATATTTCATCATTGATATATAAACTATCAGACTGCGTTGTCGGTAGTAGTGGGTTTCAGTAGGCCTTAAAGTAAGGGCGTTTGGCAGGCCATTCTAAAACCTTAATTCTAGCCTGAACTAGCTATTCCTTTGCCACTTTTGTGTGTTTGGGGTCATTGTCCTGTTAGAACACCCAACTGCGCACAAGACCCAACCTCCCTGCTGATGATTTTAGGTGGTCCTGAAGAATTTGGAGGTAATCCTCCTTTTTCTTTGTACCCTTTACTCTCTGTAAAACCCCAGTTCCATTGGCAGGAAAACAGGCCCAGCGCATAATACTACCACCACCATGCTTGACAGTAGGTCTGATGTTCTTGGGATTAAAGGCCTCACCTTTTCTCCTCCAAACATATTGCTCAATATTGTGGCCAAACAGCTCAAATTTTGTTTTATCTGACATCACAAGGACAAAGATAAGACCTTCTGGAGTAAAGTTCTGTGGTCAGATGAAACAAAAATTGACCACAATACCCAGCAATATGTTTCGAGGAGAAAAGGTGAGGCCTTTAATCCCAATGGAAGTTGTGCTTTACATAGAGTAAATGGGACAATGAAAAAGGAGGATTACTTCGAAATTATTCAGGACAACCTAAAATCATCAGCCCGTAGGTTGGGTCTCGGGCACAGTTGGGTGTTCCAACAGGACAATGACCCCCAAACACATGTCAAAAGTGGTAAAGGAATGGATAAATCAGGATAGAATCAAGGTTTTCAAATGGCCTTACCAAAGTCCTGACTTAAATGTGTTGACATTGCTGAAGAAACAAGTCTGTATCAGAAAACCAACCAATTAAGCTGAACTGCACCAATTTTGTCAAGAGTGGTCAAAAATTCAACCAAAAGCTTGCCAAAAGCTTGTGGATGGGTACCAAAAGCGCCTTATTGCAGTGAAACTTGCCAAGGGACATGTAACCAAAAATTAAGATTGCTGTATGTATACTCTTGACCCAGCAGATTTGGTCACATTTTCAGTAGACTCATAATAAATTCATAAAATAACCAAATTTCATGAAAGTTTTTTGTGACAAAGAAGTATGTGCTCCAATCACTTTTTCACAAAAAAATAAAAAGTTGTAGAAATTATTGGAAACTCAAGACAGCCATGACATTATGTTCTTTACAAGTGTTTGTAAACTCTTGATTGCGACTGTATTTACATATTCTGCTCTTGCTTTTAGCTGGTTAGCTTAGCAGATAGCTAACATGATATAATACTTGATGAAAAAAGAGTCTCAAGCGTTTGTAATGTAGTTTAGGCCTTTTTAGTGAAGGATCAATTGTATAATTTGTAAAACTGTGAACAAAAACACATAAACACACCCACACCAAGCTGACTACGGCAAAACAGGAGGGTCAAAATAGAACACAAACTGCAAAACTGATTTACACCACTAGGTGTCTTAGAAAATAACATTGTGGGGCATAACACTCCCCGTCTGGTATTATAAGATACCACTCTGTCTTTTTACTGAAAAGCAGTACAACCTCTGAAACGGGTCTGGAATACACCTTCGGGGTACCCTGTTTGATGATCTTCACATTCCCTTTTCGAATCCTGCCGTCACAGCTGGGGAAGGTTTCCTCAATGATGCCAGTGGGCCACACATTCTTCTTTACTTCAGTGTCTTTGAGGAGTAGTACCACATCGCCTACTTGCAAGTTTGGTCTTTCTTACTTCCACTTCTTGCAGAGCGGAAGGGTCGCCAAGTACTCTTGTCTCCAATGTTTCCCGAAAGTTTCGGCTAGACTTTGAACTTGCCCCCATTGCTTGTTATAGAGATCTTTCAGATCCATGTTCCCCAGAGGAGCAGATACTGGATCAGTCTTTTGAATAAGCATCACCTACTCAATGGCCTAGTGGTTAGAGTGTCCGCCCTGAGATCGGTAGGTTGGGAGTTCAAACCCCGGCCGAGTCATACCAAAGACTATAGAAAAACGGGACCCATTGCCTCCTTGCTATGAACTCAACATCAAAGGTTGGAATTGGGGGTTAAATCACTGCTGCTGCCCACTGCTCCCCTCACTTCCCAGGAGGTGATCAAGGGGATGGGTCAAATGCAGAGGACAAATTTCACCACACCTAGTGTGTGTGTGACAATCATTGGTACTTTAACTTTAACATTGCGGGCGTAAGAACTGCTGGCATGTCAGGAACAGACGATACTGGAACTAGAGGCCTTGTATTCTTGATTTTGCATTGATTTCACTCATTAGTGTCACAAGTACCTCGTGGGTGAGGCGACAGTTGTCTTTAAGCAACATAGCATCCAAAATGCGGCGTGCAATGCCGATCATCCTTTCCCACACACCTCCCATATGACAGGAATGCGGTGGATTGAATATCCAGGTACAGCCTTTGTTCTGCAAGTGAGCTTTCAACTCCGGGTTTTCTGAGTTTATTTGCAGTTCTCTGCAAGCTCCAATAAAGTTTGTGCCTTTATCGGAACGCAGGAGTCTCACAGGCCCTCTGATGGCAGTGAATCTCCTTAAGGCATTAATGAAACTGGAGGTTGACATTGTCTGTATGAGCTGGATGTGTACCGCTCGGGTAATCAGACAGGTGAACATGACTGCCCAGCGTTTATTCTCTGCATATCCACCTCTTGTCTTGTGCGCTGAGATGGTCCAAAGCCCAAAGACATCAAGTCCAACGTTCGTGAAAGGAGGATCCAAGGTAAGTCTATCCGCAGGTAAGTTAGACATTTTCTGTTCTTCGAGCTTTCCTCTCATTCTTTTGCAGGTGACACATTTGTTTATCACACTTGACACAAGTCTCTTACTTCCTGTTATCCGCAGTCCAGCTGTTCAAACTGCGCCTTCAGTGAACTGTCTGCTTTGATGGGCCACTTGTTCGTGGTAGTATCGTACCAACAAGGTAGATATGTGATTGTCTTTTGGAAGAATGATCGGATGCTTTTCTTCTCAGGTCATGTCTGCTGATGAAGTCCGACCTCCGACCTTCAGCAATCCTTCATCGTCAAGGATGGGATCCAAACTCTTGAGCAGACTGTGTCGAGACCACTCTTTACCCTTTGCTAGACTTTTCATTTCATCTTTGTACACATATTGTTGTTTTGTTTTCGATATGACCAGTCTTGCTTGACTGCGTTCATCTTTTCTCTGGATACAGTCTGAAGTTTTCCAGAAGACTCTAGCCTTTTGGACAAGCTTGGCTATTGCAAGAGTGAGAGATTTCCAGCTGGAGAATCTTTCAAAACGGTGTGAGCCAAGATGTCCACTTGTGGCTTTCGTAGCATAGGTTGAAACTGAAGGGCGAACTTCCACATCAGTTTCAGGATGCAGAAGGTTAAATGCCTCTGGCTGTGGAACTTCATCCACTTCTAGATTTCTTAGAAAAGCTGGCCCTGTCAGCCAGTTGGTATTTGGTAGGAGAACCGCTGAGACAGACATAGATCCGTGATCTGCAGGATTAAGTTTGGTACTGATGTAGTGTCATTGATCTGGGGTAGAGGACCTTCTTATTCTTGTCACTCTGCCACGTAGACATAGAAGTTTCTGGATGCATTATGTATGTAGTAGCCCAGTACAGTCTATGTGGAACTTGACTTCTGGAGGTTCTTTCTCCTCTTGCTCCCTGCCTTGATCTTTGATGACGGCAGAGCTGTCTTGTTTTCTTACTGCTGGACCAGGGTGTTAAGCAGTTGGGTGCCTGCTACTGTCACACTCTTTGCACTGCACAGTTCTATCACAGTCTTTGGCAAAGTGTCTTGTTGAGGCACAACACTTGAAACAGATGTGTTTTTCTTTGAGGTAGGATATCCGCTCCTCTAAGCTCTTGTTGCGGAAGCCAGGACATTTTCTTAGAGGATGGGGCTTATTATGTAAAGGACCCACTCTGTCTGGATCATCAACCCTTTTCTCCTCCTTGTTTTCTTTGCCTGCATCTGCTTTGGAAACATCAGTTTTCCTGGGGAACACAGATTGTTTGATTTCTTTCTGTAGTTGATCTGTCCTGTTTGAAACACCCATGGTAAGCTCAGCAAAGCCGGGGTCATTTCGTATCTCTGCTTGGTCTTGAATAAATTGTACAAAGACGTGAAAAGGAGGATATTGAACCCAAAAGTCTTCCTTATATTTTGAACCAAATGAGATCCACTTCTCCTGAAGGTAAATAAGGGAGCTTCTGTGCTATAGGATTGACTCCCCGGGGTGTGTTGAGGTAAGAAAGTCCAGGTAGGAATCCATCTCTTCTTGCGGCTTCCAGCTCTAGCAATAGATCTCCTAGTTCCTGCAATTTTTGGTTATCCTTATTTGCAATTCTTGGAAATTCCTCTAGCCTCTTCAACATAGCATTTTCAATGATTTCAGCTGACCCATAGCATTCCTCCAGCCTCCTCCACAACATTTAGAGTGCTTCTGTAGCGTCATCGATGTGGACTGAACGGATTCGTTTGGCCAACTCTGCAGACTTTGGTCCCAGCCACTTGGACAGTAAATCCATCTCCAATCTGTGGCTAAGATTCAACTCACCAGTGGCGTTGATAAAGGACGCCTTACATGCCTAGTAGTTCTCAGGTCTATCATCAAACATCAGGAGACCAGCGCTAACTATTTCTTTGCGAATGAGGTATTTGGCTAAGTCTGACGTACATGATTGATCACGTGAGGGCATGTTGTTAGTTGCACTTTGATGGCGACGCTGCTGGTCTTGGGAAGGTGCAAAGTGAAGTTGCTGGCGGAAACACCTTTCTTGGGGGAATTTTACAGGATTCCCAGGGCTTTGTTGGCTGTGGGTGGTGGGTCTGCTCTGGCGTTCCCCTTGCAATTTGTGCAACGAGTGAAAATAGTTGCTTTTTCTGCACAACTGCGTATATCCAAACCGTGCATTTCCGTATCACCGTTGTCCATGTTTTGCTGACGCTCTGGTGAATAAACGGCTTCTTGTTTCGGATCCTGGAGTTGTTGCTGACCATGATCCACAGAATGTTGTTGCACATATTCACTAGTGCGTTGCTGTGAGGAATATGGAGCCAAACCTGTTACACTTTGTCTTGAAGGTTCTCCAACTTCATCCTCATAAGCTTCTAAGACTTTAGCCTCAGCCCGTGCTGATTCAGCATCAATCCGTAACTTCAGCGCGTCAAGGTTAGCTTGTATTTCAGCTGCTCTACATTGATTTTCCGCTCTTTCCGCTATAAACCGTGCCTGCTCGATTCGCATGTCTGCTTGTCTTTGAGCAAATGTAGCCTTGACTTGTGCAGATTCGGCTTTGGCTCTTGCTCTGAGAGCAAAACCGTGTGATGTACGGCTAGATCTGCCAGAGTTAAGTACGACAGCATTGTTCAGAAGGTGCACCTCGATCTTCAGGTTTAGGGTTTTGATCATCCATGATATGTGGTTGAATCTCTTTCTGGTCTGCAGTTGTAATGGCTCACTTTCCTTAGAAAGCCGACTGAATGTTAAACCTTTTTTACTATTCTGCTCTTGCTTTTTGCTGGTTAGCTTAGCAGATAGCTAACATGATATAATCCTTGATGAAAAAAAAGAGTCCAAAGCGTTTGTAGTGTAGTATAGGCCTTTTTAGTGAAGGATCAATTTGTAAAACTGGGAAAAAAAACACAAACAAACATTTTTCATTTAGCATATGTCTATATACAACATACATGTGTATATATCTATATAAACCAATATAGAAGTCTGCTATGTAGCCCATTTAACATCCAAACCAACAAATACTGCCAGTAATTAGCTTTCAACAATGGGCACAAATATCTTACTAAAGCAATCTTAAACCGAAAATGCACAAATAATGTGTCACAATATTGTATTCATATAAACTTACAGGTTTAGGCCTTCAAAGTCTTCAAAGTCGAAAAGAAAGCTTAAAGCCTGCAGTGCAGTGCTGTTTGTTTGACAACTGCTCTCTGAAACACATCCACACTAAGCTGAGTATGGCAAGACAGGAGGGTCAAAAAAGAACACAAACTGCTAAACTGATTTCCACCACTAGGTGTCTTAGAAAATAACATTGTGGGGCATAATACATACATTACTCATTGTTAAAAGCGACCCTCTGAGGGTAACCATATCTGTGATGTGGCCCTCAATGAAAATGAGTTTGACACCACTGCCCTAATACTTTTTTTAAAATATTCAAATAATTGTTGTTTAATTATATTTCTGTACATGCTGTATTTTAAGTCGGTGGGCATTTTCTTAACTGTGGTCTTGGTTTATTCTAGTGATCATCTTTGTGCCTTCTGTTACTGCGGGAGTCGAAGCCTGTTGGGTCAGGGGGAACTGCACGCGTTCAGCACCACACTGCCACTCACCAGACGCAAAGATGGAGACGACCCCACGAGCGATCGTAGCGATGGCGAATCAACCACTGAGCCAAACACGGCTGGAGTGACCACCTCAGGACAGCGGGAAATTATTAAGTACATGTTTTTTTGTGGGGGATTATTTTTCTTGATAAAAGACCCTTCTGACTCTTTTGGACCTCTGCCTAATTTGTTCTGGTACTCATTGGGTGTCACTTTTGATCCCCAAGTGACGTAATGGGTAGTGGTAGCCATAATATGCAGTGGCAGGTAGCCAAGCCTAAGCGTTGTGTTGCTGTGTGATTGGTCAACAATGTCATGCCCCTTGCTTGGCTAACACAACAGCAGAGAAGGGTGTACGATTGGAATTGATTTGTAATAGAAATGTTCTGTCAGTGTCATCACTCGGGATATTTCACAGTTTTTTTATTTCTCCCTTAACATTTGTTGACCAGTACAAAGTATTTTAGTATAACGAGTGTCACCCTAAAGAGATGACTTGAGACTCAACAAGTGTCGTTGTACATATCCCAGATACTATGGCACCTGTAGTTGTTAAATAGCTCGCTCCATCCGTCCTCATCACTTTAAAGGTGCCATGTGTAGCAATGTGGCCAGAATTGGTACTGCATTCATGGTCAAAATTCTATAGTCCCCTCCCATTCTCCATGACTGAGGTTGCCAGATACGCAGCCGAATCCGAATCCTATTTCAAGGAACTTCAAATGGCAATCGACGAGTCCTATCATGTAGGTTTGTTCTTGTTCATGCTTCTTGCAAGATGGTTTACTAAGTAATTATGCCACATTTTACTGATGTCAATTAGCCAAATGTATTTGTAAAGTAACGCAGCAATATTTTCAACGGGAGTTGGGACAGATTGTTGGCTTTACCCTGTTGAAGTGTCTAGTTAGAACGCATGGAAAGCCATCAAAATAATGATAGACAATGATATTTTATATATTGCATAGGCCTACTTTGATGGCAAGCCAAGGCCAACAGTAAAATTACCGCCACATTTTGTTGGACATAACTCCATATTGTATCCAACCTGACACACTGCATTCTCTTCCGTGTATTCACATCACCATCTTTCAGTGCATCATGCAATTCCACGTTACGCAAAAAACATACAGCCTACTACCATGTCAATACACAAAGTACAAAATCATTACATGTAATGCATTATAGCAGGCCTGTGCAGTTATTTTGACTCTGGGAGCCAAATATATAAAAAAAAATGTGTCTTGAGGGCCAGTATATCTATTTTTAGGAACACTAATACAAAACGGCACAATAATGTCTGATTGAAATCTAAAAACGTTATGACAGACCTCATTAAAAAATGAAATTGAATTTAAAATTAAAATAATAATTGTATAGTTCAAGACGTACGGTAATTTGAAAACATCACTGCACATCATAATGGCAGCTACAGTTTTGATCTTAAAGATCGATAAAAATTAATTTGGTAAAGTCTGGCGGGCCAGATTGAAAAGCTTAACGGGCCGCATGTGGCCCCCGGTCTTAGTTTGCCTAGGTCTGCATTATATGGTGGCAAGCAAATACCACCCCATATGTGCCCGATGCACAGTACCAGAAACCGCAATTACTATAGCTGTGCTATTGTTGGAAGTTATTTCCTCAGTAAATCAGCATATTGAGAACGAAATAGCCACTGTCCCTACCCATATCCACATAGGTTTTATTTGTCGAAAATATATTTTGCCCTGTCAGCTGGATGACACATGGACATACAAGCTAACGGGCGTATATTTCCCCCATTAATTTATATGTCGATGTGTCATTGACCGGGCTAGCATGCTAAGCATTTGTTGCACGAGCATACTAGCTTTGTTAGACAAGTTCATAGACTGTATTGGACAATAATATAGTTTACATACAAAATGTCAATTTCCATTTATTACAAATAATAAGAAAAAGTAAATGCCTGACTTACCTAGCAAGGAGGAAATTAACAAGTTTGGCAACAGATGAAAAAAATCTTCCCCGCCTTTAATCATCTCCATCTGTCAAAGGCATCCCCGATACAAATCGTCGTTTTGTTCCTGGCTTTGTCATAAATACATTGAGAATCGTAACAACGCATTTTAGATTTACTATGGTCCGACAATTTTTGGTAACTTTATCTTTGGCAGTAACCCGATGAAGAGGGCGGTGCGTAACAGGCAACCTGGATGTGACACACTCACAGACTTTTTAATTGGTCAAACGGTGGAGTCGGGGCATCGAAATGAAAACAATAACAATATCTCGGGGATGTAAATCTTTATTTTGAAATGAGCATATCCCGGCTGAACTACTGTTATCTGTTATAGAGGTATTCGAAAAGAACATGATTTATTAATGCCTTTTGACATATCAGGGCCATTTAATGATGACTTGACATTAAATTATTATTTATGGCAACTTTAATTATAGAAAAACCTGCATGTCATTCTCTTTTGTTCTTGTTGTTTTTATAGAAAAACAAAACTATGCTTGACCTTCCTCTCTGATCCTTTTGTTCCAGCGGGTCTGAAAACGGCGAGGGAGATCCAGACACGAGTCGATTTTGGGATGAGCTTTCGCATGTCGGCCTTCCACACGATCTTAACGTCCAGTCTCTCTTTGAGTCAGGTAATATTAAGATAATTCCAGTTAAGAAACAGTAGTGCCTCGGTTTTTTTTAGTAATCAGTTCCAAAAGGTCAGATAAACACAGAATCATAAGAAAACTGAAACTTGTTTTCATTGAAGGCCCTATCATAGTTATGGCTACCTTTAGAGGGCCATTAGTAATAGTGAATGTATATCATAAATCAGCATGACAAGCAGATAATTAAGTATTTTTACTATTTAAAAAAACATATAACATATATAATATGGGGCTTCACGGTGGGAGAGGGGTTAGTGCGTCTGCCTCACAATATGAAGTTCCTGCAGTCCTGGGTTCAAATCCAGGCTCGGGATCTTTCTGTGTGGAGTTTGCATGTTCTCCCCGTGAATGCGTGGGTTCCCTCCGGGTACTCCGGCTTCCTCCCACTTCCAAAGACATGCACCTGGGGATAGGTTGATTGGCAACACTAAATTGGCCCTAGTGTGTGAATGTGAGTGTGAATGTTGTCTGTCTATCTGTGTTGGCCCTGCGATGAGGTGGCGACTTGTCCAGGGTGTACCCTGCCTTCCGCCCGATTGTAGCTGAGATAGGCGCCAGCGCCCCCCGCGACCCCGAAAGGGAATAAGCGGTAGAAAATGGATGGATGGATATATAATATGGTGTAAAACAGAGGTGTCAAAGTCATTTTGTTTGGTCCCAAGGGGGCCGCTTTTAACAGTGTAACACTATATTACATAATTTTTTTAATGCATTGTATTAGTAGATTTTTTTTTAAACTAAAATATGAAAATGTCACCTTAAAATTTTGTGTGTATTACTGTAAATGGAAAAACAGTCCTGCTGTTTTTATGGTAAAAAAATTTTTTACTGTGAAATGTTGTTTTTCTTCCTGTAAGTAAAAAAAATGCAATTTTACAGTAAAATTTTGGCACATGAGCTGCCAGTGTTTTTTTTTTTTTCCGCAAATCAACAACTGTAGATTTTTTGGTGTGCTACTGCGAATGCCAAAACGACGCCATAGTTTATTACAGTAAAAAGAGTACTGTTGTTTTCATTTAGAGAAAAATGCTGTAAAAAACAGTTATTTCACAATTTTACCGTTAAATCTATTGCTACTTTTACATTGCACAATTTGATGGATAACTTGCTTTGAAATCATTATTATTAGTATTTATTTGTAGTTAAAAAATGGTTTAAAAGTTTGATAATATATGTTTGCATAGTTAGACAATATTTAAGTTAACAAAATTTGCGATTGCATGGACTACATTTTTTTTTCCTGCCAGAATAGAAAGAAAGAATACATTTAGTAAAACAAATTACAGTACTTTATTGATACGTATTATTTCCCGGATTTCGAGAGCCAAATAAAATGAAGTAGCGGGCCACATCTGGCCCCCAGGCCTGGGGATTGACACCTGTGGTGTAGAAAAATATATTTGTTGCATGATCAGAAAATATAGCAACATTAAAGTTTAAATTATTTGCAATTTTATGCACTGCATGCATTTGTTTCTGTCAAAAGAATAAATATATTTAGTAAGGAAGATGAACTACTTTATTGACACAAATTATGTGCACACTAGAGATGCGCGAATAGGCAATTATATCATCCGCAACCACATCACTAAAGTCGTCATCCACCCGCCATCCACCCGAACCAACATTTTATCAGGACCGCAACCGCCCGCCGCCCGCCCGTTGGTATATTTCCGGAGTAGGCGACCTTCAACACTAAGAGAGCTAGTTTGACCCATGTCACAAACTAAAGAAGGTAATGTGAGCCGCCAACGTTCTCGCGAATATCCGATGGTGCTCATTCAGATAACGTGAATAAGGGCGTGCTGTGAAGCCATTGCCTTTAACACCTTAAACAACATGTACGAACCGTTTGCCAGTTCAGCAACATGTTGTATGCAGCTTCCGCAGATACACGTACAAGATTGAAGGGCATACCGGGTGATACAGAGAACATTAATGGTTGTGATATAAACAATTTTAACACTCTTACTAATATGCGCCACGATGTTAAGCCACACCAAACAAGAATGACAAACACATTTCGGGAGAACATCCTCACAGTAACACAACATAAACGCAACACAACAAATACCCAGAATCCTTTGTATCCATGACATTTCCTGCATATACTTTACACCCCCGCGCCCCCAACCCTGCCCACCTTACCGACGCACGGGGGTGAGGGTTTGCTGCTAGTGGGGTGTATAATATAGTCAGGAAGTGTCATGGATGCAAAGAATCCTGGGTATTTGTTGTGTTGCGTTTATGTTGTGTTACTGTGAGGATGTTCTCCCGAAATGTGTTTGTCATTCTTGTTTGGATTGGCTTCACAGCGTGGCGCATATTAGTAAGAGTGTTAAAATTGTTTATATCACAATCAAAGGCAAAGGCTTCATAGCACGCCCTAATACTAATTAACAGGGTGACTGCCGGCAGACATACTTGAGAATGTTTACGTCATCTAATGTCTTCTTCGCTTTGTGACACAGGCCCTAAATGGCTCTTTGACCGGTAAAAGTTAGCGATCTCTGACCCATGTATATCATATATTTCAAAATAATATTTCAAAATAGTTCAACCGCCACCCGCCCAAATCTATTTAAAATAAATGTTTTTGTCATGTCACCCGCCCGACCCGCGGTTTATCCGCGGACTCCGCGGATGAGACCGCAAACCGCGCATCTCTAGTGCACACAAAACATTATGACTCTGCAATATAGCTATTATTCTTATATTGAGATTTTTAACACCAGTAGTTGTGCCATAGCAAAAGGCTGTGTGTATGTAGCTCATCCGTCTAGGGTTGTCATGTTTTGCAAACAGTGCAGTTTCGACATTGCTGTTTGCAGTCGAGTAGTAGATGTAGTCGTAGTAGTTGAACACAATCGACCAGTCACTTTTCTTAAACCCATTCTAAGTAGAAATTGCATATATTCTAATCTTCATTCGGTCTTCATCTTTGTGATGTTTTTGAATGACAGGGCAATGCTGGGCACATCAGAGTTGTGCCTCATGGTCCGAAGGTGTTTGCGAGGGCGAGGGACAATCTCTGCTTAATGTGGACAGAGCCATTGACTCAGGGAGCACAAAGGTGAGACAGTGGGAACGTCCGTGCCCTAATAGCCTTTAACACCATCTTAATGTGTTGTGGTAGGACCGCCTGGTCTCACTGAGGCACAGTAAAGCTGATGGATCAGGCTGGCTGGTAAAGGTCAGCTTCCGCACTGTGGATCTGTCAGTTGTGAAATGGGAAAAGGTCACGCCACTCAACGGCGCTGAACTCTCAGAGCAGCTTAGCCTCCTAGCATTAGCAACGGCACAGTGCTCTGGTTTGTGTTGTGTTGTGAAGCCTGTCCGCAACTCTTCCACTTGAACCCACCAAATGGCTCTTTAAACACACTTGTAGAACCATAGAAAAAAAGGCTATCAATGCTGACAACATTTTAAGAAGAAGTGTTCAGAATATATCACATTGAATAGATTCAGACATGCTTTTTTTTCACAATCGTTTGTCTTTTCCTGCAGCACTGTGCATACTGTAAGCGCCTTGGAGCATCCATTAAGTGCTGTGCTGAAGGATGTACTCAATTCTACCATTACCCCTGTGCGGGGGCAGCAGGGGCCTTTCAGGATACCAGGAGTCTCTCGCTCCTCTGCCCAGAACATATTGATTTGGCCGTGCATAAATGTAAGATGTGTTTAATTTGACACACTTAAAATAACTATTTGAGTGTAAACAAGCAGTCAGTGACTTGACCCGTGCAATTTAATGCTTTTATTTCCATGTCCGCAGTTGATGACGACGTGAATTGCGCGCTGTGTGACAGCCCAGGGGATCTACTCGACCAACTGTTCTGCACCAGTTGTGGGCTGCATTACCATGGAATGTGTCTGGATATGGCCGTGACCCCTCTGAGGAGGGCAGGGTGGCAGTGCCCTGAGTGCAAAGTCTGCCAGACGTGCAAGTAGGTCACCCTTAAAAAAATATTGTACAGTTGTGATGACAATTATTCAACCCCCACACAATTTGGGTGTTTTAGCAAGTAGGACATTTATTCCGTATTTTGTTTATAGTCATATCAAATAAAGATGCGTTAAATAGACAAATTCAACTTGGATTACAACATTATATTTTGTAACATACCAAACAGTGTCATTTCTCTTAATATCTCATTGAGAAAAAAATTATTCAACACCTTGAAGATCATAACTCTTAAGAACAGAATTTGAATAAGGACTTTTCAATCAGGTGTTGAAAACACCTGTAGATGTGATTAGAACCATAACGAGCAACAATTAAACTGATTGAAAAAGACTGTGACGCTCAGCTTCTTGTAGATGGTCAATGGTGTATTTGCCACATGGTGAAGTCCAGGGAGTGGTCATAGAAGTCAAGAGAGGAGGTAATTTCTCTTCATAAGAAAGGATATGGATATAAGAAAATAGCAAAGACATTACACATTCCAAGAGACACAGTTGGGAGCATAATTTGCAAGTTTAAAGCTAAAGGCACAGTGGAAACACTACCTGGGCGTGGTAGAAAGAGGATGCTGTGTGCAACTGCTGTCCGGTATTTGGAGCGTACAGTGGTGAAAAACCCCCGGGTAACAGCTGAGGAACTACAACAGGACATTGCAGAGGGGGGAACGCAGGTTTCGTCCCAGACAATAAGGCGCGCACTACGAGATGAAGGCCTCCGTGCCAGAACTCCGAGGCGCACCCCACTTCTGACTACCAGGCACGAGAAAAATAAACTCCAGTATGCCAAAAATTATATGCACAAACCTCAAAGGTTTTGGGAACCTGTTTTATCGAGTGATGAGACAAACGTGGAACTCTTTGGGCCTATGAATCAACGTTATGTTTGGAAAAGAAAAAATTAAGCTTACAAAGAGAAGAACAGCTGGCCTACTGTTAAACATGGTGGGGGGTCAATCATGCTCTGGGGCTGTTTCTCTGCCTCAGGTACCGGGAATCTCCGGCGCGTTCAAGGCATTACGAATTCTACTTCCTACCAGGATATATTAGCTGCAAATGTTATGAAGTCATTGACGAAGCTGAGGCTTGGGAGACGTTGGACCTTCCAACAGGAAAATGATCCCAAGCATACCTCCAAATCAACATCAGAGTGGTTGCAGAAGAAGGGCTGGAAGACTCTGGAGTGGCCTTCACAGTCGCCAGACCTAAATCCTATAGAAAACCTGTGGTGGGACTTGAAGAAGGCAGTTGTAGCACGCTAGCCCAACAACATGAATGAACTGGAGGCCTTTGCCCAAGAGGAATGGGCTAAAATACCTGTAAATCGTTGGAAGAAGCTTGTGTCCGGTTATGTATCACGTTTGAAGGATGTAATTACTGCCAAAGGGTGTTCTACTAAGTATTAAAGATGCATGTAACTAGGGGGTTGAATAATTTTGTCAATGAGACATTAAGAAAAAGGTCCTTTTTTGGTATTTTGTAAAATACAGTGTTACAATTTAAGTTGCATTTGTCTATTTGACACATCTTTATTTGAAATGACTATAAACAAAATACGGAATAAATGTCCAACTTGCTAAAACACCATAATTGTGCGGGGGTTGAATAATTTTGATCACAACTGTATTAGTGATAATAAAGTAGACCAAAAAGAATGTGCTGAAATAATTGTTTAATGGTTTGCAGGAACCCAGGAGAGGACACTAAAATGCTTGTATGTGACATGTGTGACAAAGGCTACCATACGTTCTGTCTGCAACCTGCAATGGACGTGCTTCCCACAAATGGCTGGAGATGTAAGGTAGGAGAATCCACATTCTATGCAGCTGTGTCCCGGAACATGACTTAAGAAATAGAAGCATGTCACCTTATAGTTGTTTTTTTATTTAATTTTTTTTCACAGAACTGCAGAGTATGCATCCAGTGTGGAACTCGAACCAGTGGGCTGTGGCACCACAACAGCTTGCTGTGTGAGAACTGTGTCCTAAACCAGGACCCCGCTCTGAGCTGCCCTGTGTGCGCCTGCATCCTGGACCCTGAGCATCATAAAGACCTAGTCCACTGCCACACCTGTAAGAGGTAAATTCAAGAGCAGTGTAACTTGGCCTGTCACCATCACGTCTCCACCTCATCGCTGCCACCACAGCCTGGGGGGCAAATAGACTACAGACTCTGATTACATTGAACACATTGTTTATTACAAAATAACCAAATAACAATATCTTATAGTAAATAAAAATATTAAAGGAATAAAGAAGCCTACAATTTTCGGTTGTATTTTCCGCTCCATTTGCAGAATGGTGAAATATGATATATATCTCGATATTTTTTCCGTAAAGTTTAAAGAAAACACAAAGCAGTCCTAGTTACCTGAGATACTAAGTATGTCATGAGTATGGCTTAGTAAGTCAATATTTTGACTTAGTAATTTGATGTTAGTTTGTCTAAATTGTCAGACAATCGCTTCTCTGATGTCTCCATCATGTCCAGAAGTCTCTTCTTTATCTGGATGTCTTCTTCTACTGCATTCAGCAACTTTGTCTCGATTGGAAATGTTCGTTTTAGTCTGTCGTTGCTTGTGGCTGTTGAGTTTTGCCTAGTGAAAAAAAAAACAGTTTTATAAGGATTTTTACAAAACTACATTCAATAATCATGATTACTTTATTTGGGATAAACCCACTTTAGCACAGGTGTAAGATAGTGACATGTTATTTACTACATGTCAAACGGACTCAACATCGTCGGGAAATTATGTGTCAATAAAGCACTTAGAGGTATTTTCATCTTCACAGGAAAAAAAAAATGCAACTGCAGTGTTACCTAACTCAATATTATTTATTACAAGAAAATTCTCTAAACATGTTTAATACAACCCTATTTAAATATATCTAAAACAGCTGAACTTTAATATATGCTTGCCATCTTGACTTCTGATTCCAAAGCAAGTATTTTTGTCACACTGTTGTCAAACAATGATAATATTAAAACAATTGGGCAAAATATGATTCCACATTGCTGAAAGTGGTCATCTGTAATTTGCAATTGCAGTGCAGTTCATATAAAATGTTTTGATGCCTCAGATATACAACATCTATCTGCCTTTTAACCATATTACTTCCAAGCAATATAGTTAGCACCCACATATTTGAAGTAGAGCTCTTCTCTCTTTCACCACAGAATATTGTGGATTGCTCCCATTGGAATTTTGCTGCTCTTGTACATCATTCGGCATATCTTTGTCTGTGACCAGGCTGTCAAGGGTGAATGGAGAATTCAACCTCCTGTGAGAGCTTGTGTCAATATGTGATGTTTCTATTTCAAATTGAATGGATGTAGTTGGTGGAGAACCACCCCAGATCTGCTCGCATAGTTCAAAGTACAACAAAACAACTCTATCGTAACCAGTTCTTCCACCTGCGTCGACTGCTTGTCTGTACTTTCCATTAATCGCTATCAGTTTAGTGCCGATAGTTGTTTTTGTGATGTTCTCTTTCCAATGAGGAAATTCCTCATCAGAAGTTCGTACCGTTCCAAAATAGGGCAAGAATGTCACCATACATGGACTGGCTAGTTTCCCATTCAACACTTTGTTGAGTTTTGTTGAATTTCAACTCCAGAACGATGCTTAAAATTAGCTCTACTTCTCTCTTAGTCCACATATATAATTTTTTCTTGCCGCAACCCGCCATTCTTGACGTTTTGGATGTTTCTGATTGTCTAAAATGGTCTTAAGCCCTAGCATACCGCACCCCCAGTATTTTGGCATGCGTATGACACTCAATGTATGCGTTTGCTTGGGGACAGAGGTAGTTTTTTAAATGTGCACGTGTGGCTGGAGATCCTGTTAAGACATTAGTTTAGGCGGTGGCTCTTTGTTTTGTAAGGCAGCCACCTTAACAACAAAACGCTGTGGGAAACTCTGACATTTTTGCAAGGCAATCACATTACGGCACAACACCGGCAAATATAGATTAAATAAAACACCGGCGGAAAGCGATAACCGATATAAAAAACAGCAAACCGGAGTTTTGACCCAAGAAGGCAGGGTCGGTAAAAAAAACAAAAACCTGCGCCCCATGGACGCGCGGACTTCCAGATATGCTGCGTACTTTCTGATTTCAATGTGTAAAAAGACACAAAAAGTGCGTTATTGCCAACATTGTTATTTACTACCTATGTATGATTTTAAGGATGTCATACTTAATGATTGCCTAAACCGCCTTGTTGTTAATTCCTTTGCAATCCTTTCAGATGGCTACACCTCGAGTGTGAGCGTCACAACTCAGGCCAAGCAGAAATCCACCCCAGAGAGGACTTTGTTTGTACCAACTGCAGGTCTCCCGCTGCAGAGCATGCGTCCAAAGCAGAGAATATGGACACTGGCCGAGAGCTTAGCCCTTCGCCAGTCTTGACGCACACAGACTCTGAGACTGGCCCACAGCTGCCTGAAAAGTACACGGACCAAGAACCTGGCAGTCGGATGCCTCCTGAAATGCACAAAGACCCCAAACCGGAATTACTTGCTGCTCCGTTGCACTCCGATCCAGAGCCTGTTGAGGATACCGTCCAGGAAGAGAAGCTTTCCTCGTCAACCCAAAAACCTGGTGAGTACTTGTTCCCAATTCCTGATTTTGTAGATTTGATGAGATTCTAATCTTTTTCAGAATGTTTATCAATGTGGGGTTTTTTTTAAATAAAAAAACAAAGCAATCACACATTATGCATAAACATCTTCTTAGTATCAAGCAATGCAATATGCATACGTTTGGGCCATATAGTCTCTTATCAGAGCTGAGTCTGAAGTTTGCACTTGTCACAGGTTGGACTAACACCTAAAAAAAGACCATTAATATATTTTTTGAGGACTGTCCCAATACCAGATGGTGCCTTACTAGCAGCAGATTTAAGGATTTCCATTGTCTTAAAATTGTATTCATATTTTTGCTTGAATCTTTAGTAGATGCTTGTGCTGAATTTCAATTGAAATCCAAACTCTTATTTTTCCACTTTATAATTAGCAGTCCTGTTTATTTTTAATTGCAGTTTAGATGTAACAATGCATAATCCTTCTGTATATCTGACATTTAATGGCACTCTAATCTATATTTAACACACTTCCTTGTGCTCTCCAGATAATACATATTGGATATGTTTTGGTTTATGTTTTATGTAGATTTTGCTCCACAGTCACTTTTTAAAAACTCCCCTTTTTGTGTGTGTCTCTGCAGAAGTGTTTGTTCTTAGATGCAAATTAAATCCTCCACGCCCCCCTTTCCAAAAGTATCAGAATTTATATTTTTTCAAATGTATACTTTCAAATATAAACTGCTCAAAAAATAAAGGGCACATTAAAATAACACAACCTAGATCTAAATGAATGAAATATTCTTATTAATACGTTGTTCTTTATGTAGTTGAATGTGCTGACAACAAAAGCTCACAAAAAAATATCAATGGAAATCAAATTTATAAGCCCATGGAGGTCTGGATTTGGAGTCCAAAACTCAGAAAAACTCACTACGGGCTGTCTATTCCATTTGCACAACAGTGTGAAATTGGTTGGCGTTTTTATAGCCTTAAGAGCAGACGGGAGGGCATCAGAGGAGAAGAAATAGCACCGGAGGCTGCAGGCAGAAGTTTGGGCTGACTCGGCTTAGCAGAGGTGGAGGAAGATCATGCAAGGATGACTCCAAAACACAGCAATCAGAGACATCCAATACTGCGTACAAGCACACAGCAAAATCCATGAACTATATAATTGTGTTGCTTTGGAATTGTTTAACATTAGTATCCAACATTGTATGTCAGAAAAGAGGAAAACATCTCTGCTGTGACAATTCATTCTATTGCATCATCAAAGAAAGGGCAGTAACCTAGCATGGGATTTTGGCAGAGCAGCATCAAGAAAGAACGGTGTGCTGGTGATGCCTGTGAAAGCTGCACAGCCCACACTGTCTAGACTCCACTGACGAGGAGAATTGGAGTATCATGATGACGACGGTGGTATCTGTCTGCAAACCTGCCTTGGAGACAGGCTGGCTCATTCATGACTGCTCGCTAACTTTGCTTACCATGCTGAAAAATGTCTATGGTCATCAGTTGCATCATTCTGATGTCAAATCAAGCGCATGTAATGCCTTGTTCATTGGTATACTGCATCTTCAATGTTGAACAGAAATAAGACACAGCTGAATTTGAAACTTCACCGGAAGCCTGCGGTGAAGTATTTGCTGCGTTAATCAAAGCAATGTATTTATCTAAACATCACCTCATTCACTGTAGGAGTTGTAGGGGCGAGGGTGTTGGTCGGGTGGGGGTGCATTAATATGAATGAGAGTGTGTGTTCAGCTGGGTCAATGGCTGAACGCTGAAGAGGGTTGGAGGGGCCATCTACTAAATGACTTTCTGGCATGGGTACCGGATGAGCACCTGCAAGCTGCACAGTCATGAGCCCCAGAGCACAGGCCCTGGGATGTGGTTGGTTGTCATGGTTACTGCTTTCCTTGGCAGGGATGCTTCTGCAGGTGCGTGTGTGTGTGTTAGTGTCAGTGTGACATGGGAACTTGTGAATGGAAATGATGGGTGCCCCCCTATTAAGACGAGACTATCTGTACTGTCTGCGTGTTATACTCAAGGGATGTGTGCTTGAAAGCCGCCGCCTGACTGCTTCAGTTCAATTCATTCTTTGTTACTGAACCAATAATTGAAAGGCATAAATGATACCTGACTATAATGGACGAAAAATAATTACAATCTCTATCTCCAGTCTTTAATTTGGGTTTTTTGGGGGGGCAAAATTTTGAGAAAAAAATTTGTCTGGGTGCAGGTATATCTATTTTTAGGAACACTAATACAAAACCTCACAATAATGTCTGATTGAATGCTAAAAACGTTGTGCCTTCAAAAATGAAATGGAATTTTTTTTATTTTTTTTTACTGAGACAACCAGAATGTACATGCAAATAAAGAATGTGGGATTTACAATATCAACTATGAACAATAAAACACTGAATGTTGACAACATATGAACCTCACACCCCCTCTCGATCGAAATATATTACAATTAAGCGAAACGCAAAAAAAATGCAACAAACACTGTGAAATATGAACGCGAAGGGTAAAAAATAAACCCACCTACAATCTGATATATCTGATACATCACTAAACTTTAGAACTTTGTTGTAAAAATCTCCTTCCACGTCTGTCCACCTGGAAACCCTCTGTGGAAACGCTCCCCACCCACACTGCTTGGTGCCTCGTCTGAGCTGCTGTGACTTAAATGACCATAGTAACTAGTATATCATGCAAAAGCGCAGATTCCAACCATTTAAATACATTGTATAGTTCAAGACTCACGGTCATTTGAAAACCTCACTGCACATCATAATGACAGTTACAGTTTCGATCTTAAAGATCTAAAAACATTTGGGGGGAATGTCCGGTGGGCCAGATTGACTAGCTTAACGGGCCGCATGCGACCCCCAGGCCTTAATTTGCCCAGATCTGATATAGACCAACAACATTGAGTCTCCTAGTACAACTTTGGGGGGCCAGTAGGTTTTAAGGGAGGTCAATTTTGACAAACGCAACAAGAACTTGGTTACGGAAAAAGCTGGCAGCTTAGTTACCAGAATTTTAGTGTTACATTTTCATTGGTTTTTACAACATTTTATTGTTAATGGAAAAACATGTAAAAGTTATTTTTTATTCTGGCAACTTAGCTGCCAATTTTACTACCGTAAAAACAAATGTACCAAGTGTCTTTCCATTTCCAGTAAAACACCGTTAAAAACAACAACCATAGATTTTACAGTCAAAAACTGGCGGCTCAGTAGGGCCGGGCGATATGGCCTTTTATTAATATCTCAATATTTTTAAGCCATGTCACGATACAAGATATATATCTCGATATTTTGCCTTAGCCTTGAATGAACACTTGATGCATATAATCACAGCAGTATGATGATTCTATGTGTCTACATTAAAACATTCTTGTTTATACTGCATTAATATAAACTCATTTAAAGTTTCATGCAGAAAGGGAAACCACAATTAAGTCAATTTACCAAAACTGTATTTATTAAACAGTCATTAAGCAGTGGCACAAACATCCATGTCATTCCAAAACAGAAAGTGCAAGATTGTCAGAGATGTTTTAAAACAAGCTACGAGTGCACTTTTGTGCATGATGTCACTAAGATGACATGTCAAAACAACACTAAATTAAGTGCACCTTCTGTACAGAACACAACTACAATAGATTAAAACGAATCAAGTGCACTTTTGTGCATGATGTCACACAAGATATTTCAACAACTGTCAAATAAATGTGAGCTGCGTTACAGGAAATCAAATAGTATATGTCCTTTGCTATGTGGTAGGTTACTACGGACGTTATTAAATTCTTTGCATACGATCTGGAAATGGTTGCTTCGGCATTTTGTGAGTATGGCACCAAACGGAGATCTTGACATGCAGTTTCACGCACTCTTCATTCTCTAGCGGGGGACTTTTGAAATGATGCTACAAATTAGCAGTAGGTGCTACTTTTTGTAACAACGCTTTTGCAGCATACTTGTTCGACATATTCCCGTTTGGAGACAAACCTCCGCCAGACGATGGACCCGTGCTGTTTTTCTTAGGAATTAATTCTTCCTTCGTTTATTACCAGGTTGGCATCTTCTTTCTCTCGTATTACCATTCGCACCACTACGCTAGCATCACAGCTAATGTTACCCATGCTGTTACCTCTTATGCAAGGGCTTATGATGCAACAGTATGTGACTTGTGTAAGAAGGTGCGCTTGTCTGTGAGATAGAAATACAAGAAAGAGTGGGAAGACCCTGCAGTGTAATGCATACTTGCCAACCCTCCAGGATTTTCCGGGACACTCCTGAAATTCAGCGCCTCTCCCGAAAACCTCAAGGGAAAAATGTTCTCACAAAAAACTCCCGAAATTCAGGCGGAGCTGGGGGCCACGCCCCGTCAAGCTCCATGTGGACCTGAGTGAAGTGTCGATAGCCTGTTTTCACGTACGCTTTCCCACAATATAAACAGCGAGTCTGCCCAATGACGTTATAACTGTAGAATGATCGAAGGCGAGTCTTTGGTTTCTTATGTGGGTTTATTGTTAGGCAGTTTCATTAACGTCCTCCCAGCGCGGTAACAACACACAACAACAGCAGTCACGTTTTCGTCTACCGTAAAGCAGTTTGTCTGCCGTAAACAGCAATGTTGTGACACTCTTAAACGGTACAATACTGCTATCTACTGTACATGCATATGTGACAATAATATCTACGGCTTCTAGAGAGTGAAAAAGAACGAGGAAGATACAGCTATGGCTACGCTGACAACGAGTAAGAGGAAGAAATACGCTTGTAAGTTCCAAGCCTCAGCTGCGATTGGACCTGGGTAGTCTCCGGGAAGAAGTAGTGGACTACCAATTGCTTGGCAGTGAAGATCTTCCTCAGGAAGCAAAGATTGACCGGTTTTGGGACATGCTAGGGAGAGATGGAAGATTCAAGACTGGTTAGAAAAATAGTGACAGAGAATGGAACAAGGATGGGAAATTCAACCCTTAACTCAACAATGAGTAGATAAGTGTTATGTGTGTGTATATGTGTAAATAAATGAACACTGAAATTCAAGTATTTTACATATATATATATATATATATATATATATATATATATATATATATATATATATATATATATATATATATACAACTTAACTGAAAGTCAAGTATTTCTTATATATAAATATGAAATACTTGACTTGGTGAATTCTAGCTATATACTCCTCCCCTCTTAACCACGCCCTGCCCCGACCAATGCAGAACACGGGCTCTGCGGAAGGTTTCGCGATTGGTGGGTGGGCCCTTTTTGCATGAAGAAGCAGATTAAAATGTTAATTATTAAGTGAGAAGACACTTTATAGAACCTTTTTGCCCAAATGTATTCCTGGCCACGCCATGCTGTCCCTGATTAAAGTATGAAGACAAATGTTCCACTTTCACTTCCAGTGGCTCTGTGGAAGGCGTCATTTGTACTTACTCTGCAAAGTAGAAGGTCTTGGGTTCGAATCCCGGTCGTGGTAGAAATTCTGCTATGGTTTAAAAAAAAAAATGTTTTATTTATGTTAAAATTGTAGTTACTGACAGCTGTTTTATGAAGTGTTCCTGAGCCCATTTGGTGATATATTTTACACAATGATGTTATTTTTTGATGCTGTACCGCCTGAGAGATTGAAGGTCACAGGCATTCAATGTTGGTTTTCGGCCTTGCCGCTTACGTGCAGTGATTTCTCCAGATTCTCTGAACGTTTTAATGATATTACGGACCGTAGATGGTGAAATCCCTAAATTCTTTGCAATAGCTCGTAGAGAAATTGTGTTCTTAAACTGTCGTACAATTTGCTCAAGCATTTGTTAACAAAGTGGTGACCCTCGCCCCATACTTTTTTTTGAATGACTGAGCTATTCATACAAGCTGCTTTTATACCCAATCATGGCACCCACCTGTTCCTCATTGGCCTGTTCACCAGTGGGATGTTTCAAATAAGTGTTTGATGAGCATTCCTCGACTTTCTCAGTCTTTTTTGCCACTTGTGGCAGCCTTTTTTGAAACACGTTGCAGGCATCAAATTCCAAATGAGCTAATATTTGCAAAAAAAAATAACAGTTTACCAGTTTGAACGTTAAATATTTTGTCTTTGCAGTGTATTCAATTATATACAGGTTGAAAAGGATTTGAAAATAATTGTATTTTGTTTTTATTTACAATTTACACAACGTGCCAACTACACTGGTTTTGTGTTTTGTATAATGATTGCAACTTGATCGCTCTTTTCCAGTTATACTGTACAAGTTATACATGTTCACTCCAATAATGATGTGTCTTTGGGAACACTATGACTGTACAACACTAAGAATAGCCACAAAGCCACAGTTGATAGATGATAAAAAATAATTACTGATGTCCAGGTACAGTAACTACTCAGATTTAGGACCATGTTCATCTGTTGAGATCAACTGATTACAGTCCTGAAGGGTATCTTCTTTTTTGGGGGGGAATGTTGCCTATTATTCTCAGTCCTTATGTAAGACAAGAACATATGTTTTTTTTTTTTTTACGCATTCTAACTACCAAATAAATGTGATCAAAAGTCAGCTCACAATAGAACCTATGGGAGTCGCTCTATTCTGCCTATAAAGCACTTAAAAACATCCAAACACTTCCATCAACATTTTATATACACACTGTAAGTACTGTATATATGTAATGTAATAACACGCACATTAATAATAACATAAATTATTTATTTTGATCATTTAATAGTAACAGGCACATTCTTTAAAAAAAAAAAAAAAGCATTACAGCGTTCGCTTTTTCCTTCAACAACATCACTGATTACTACTCACTGCAGACTTAATGTGGGCCAACAAACAAACATCACTTACTGTCCATGATCTGCCGTCACTAAGATACAGTTAGGGTGTTGATATATTCCTATTTAGATGAAGAACAACTCATAATCCATGCAAAGAAAAATGGTGGTTGGAACCAAGCTTTTTTTGTGTCTTTCTCACCAATTACTGGTCTAAATTGGATGTCAAAGTTGACCAACATGTCAGATTATATCGTAATCCTTTTACTTTGTAAAACAGGTGGGAGGCATTTTTTATGATGTACAATAAACTTTCACAAGCAAAAAAGAAGCTCACCAGCTTATGACATCAATATAGCATCAATATAGCCGCAACCAGTTGGTTAGCACTTTGTGACAATGCACCGCTAAAAATAGTTAGTCTGCATTAGTGCTTATAATAACAATATCACTAATACTTAGTTAAAAATCAGGTCACAAAATGTAGGTGTTTTTGAGTGGTTATTTGGAGGGTTTTATGGGGGGAATAGAGGACCTCTTATTAACTCCAATGTAAGCAGACTTTTGTAATGTTTATTTACAAGTCAGAATGCATACTAAAAATACATCCGTCTTCTTTTTTCTTTTTTTTGTAGTTTAGATTTTATCGGACATTCCTATCCATTACATCATATTTGCATACATCTTACATCTATTCTCTGCCCTAAATGTCAAAATATGGTTTTGTTTATATCCCTACGATGACACTCCCCCCTAAAAAACTGAAAAAAGCTAAACAAACCAAAAAAAAAAACTTTGACTATAAATTTAAAATAGTATGAACATATAGTAAATAAATAGATAGAAAAAAAACTATGAACATATAGGGAGTGATCATTTTTACACAAGACAATCACTAATTAGACATCTGTCTTCTTGTCTCTCATACCAATAGTGAATAATAGGAAAGATTCCAAAACTAGTGCAATTCCCCTTTAAAATTATTTGATTTCCAAGCAACGCTTAGCAGTAGCTTAAATTAGGCATCAACACAAGTGATTTTCTCTTGCCCAACCGAGCATACTAAAGCCTATCCGCTCGTAAAGTGCTGTATGTAAAAAAATAAAAAAAAAGTTTAAATGGAGCCAAAATCAACAGATTGTTGAAGCGTAAGACTGTAAATGACTATGGTCATAAGTCTCCTGGGTCATAAATCAATGCTTGAAACCAAAACACGTTAAATTACTTGTCATGAGTTTAAGGGTCATAAATCGACAAAATCCAGGAGTGCCTACAAGATTCTAGTTTATTAATGAACAAATCACACATTACTCTTGACAGGCCTAATGTTTCTAAAGCAAACACTGGTGTAAATGTATTCCTCTTTTTATGGAGAAGTATTTGTGGGGCGGGACATAAATGTTTATGGACCGGCGGAATTCCAACCAACTGTGTTGTGGTATCTCATGTTATTGTGAATGATGTGCTGATAGCCAAATCAATTGTCGTCAATATATTTTTTCTCCCTCAGAAATCCATCCAGCGCGAAGAACCCAGGTCATATTGGCGGACTGTTCCATGGATTCAGTGGTTCTAAGCCAGGAGTCTCGACTTCCTATACAGGCACAACTGAAACAGGAAATCACTTTACAAACAAAGCCAGCAAATACAGAGACGACCTCCAAGCAGGGCATGGTCACCCTCAGCACAAAGGATTATAAGGCCATCATCTCAACGACCAAAGAATCAAGTACTTTATCAGTTCCGCTCACGGACCAATCAATGGAAGTCTCACTGTCCCAGCCTTTGTGTCTGGATGTAGCCATGGGTTCTTTTTTGGAAAGTACTCCAAAAGACCTTAAGGACCGGAGGGGGGGCAGTTTTCATCAGTCCTCAGTGCAGCTTGGCCGTGCATCAGAGAACAAGCTACATCTTTCATTTCCCACCCTATCCGTGGAGGAGAAATCACTCAAGACAACTGTAGAGCAGTTGGCAGAGATGGTTGTAGCTCCTTGCCATTCTTTTTCAGTGACCCGAGGCATAGCGTCTCGGGAAACACCTATGATGTTTGGCGACCACGGCATTTTAATACCCACCACCACCCTTATACCACTTACCCCGAAGATTGGGATGGGAAAGCCAGCCATCACCAAGAGGAAGTTCTCTCCTGGGAGGCCACGAGTCAAACAGGTTGGAATTTGTCACTGTTTCACAAAACACTGATTTTTTTTATTTTTACAATCTATTATTTGGTATAGAAAACCTTATGATTTAGGTGCGGGTGCTTTCTAAACTCTACTATATGACGGTAGTTACAAGAGTCTGCTGTGACTTTGTTGATGCCGTCTTTACTGTTAAGGGTTGTGAATGATCCTACTTCAAACCGTCCTTAATCCAGTTTGTGAGAACATTATGTGAAAAACAAAAATTGATGGAGAAAAGGATGCTGTCACGTCACTTTTTGTCCATTTATACCCAAACTCTTCACCAACCAACTCCCAACTTCATCAATCTGTGCATTTCATGTCCACATTACAAACATCTAGGCACCTTGTTGCTTAGAGATGAAAAGGGAAAGTTTGTAGTCCCTAATAACCACTACTTTCATTATCATGTACCAGTTTATTTCCTCATCCATGTAGTTGCTTGCTTGAAGAATAGCGCTATTATGAGTGCAACTATGGCATTAGGACTGAATAATAACAGACTTAGCGTTGGGAATGAATGATGCTGGTGATGACAGATGCACTTTATCCAATAGATATTAGTGATGGGCATTGTTAATTAATTGAAGCAAAATGAGGTGCAGTACTTTGCTTCAATTACCAGAGTTGCTGTTGATTATTTAGATGTTTTACCAATATTGGTCATTTTGTCAAATGCCCAACCATAGTGGATAAATATCTCAAACAAGTGTGTTAGTCTAAAATCTACCTCATGTCTTATATCATATTAGTATGTTTGTGTGCGGTGCCCTGCAGACACCAGCCCTTCTTTTTTGTAAAAGTAAAACTATTACTTTAAGGCTTCTTTCTTGCCACAATGCCTTAACTGCATGAATGAGTTAACAGTTTGGCTTTGCATCTGTACTTAAAAAAAACTCCAACGTGCATGGAAACACAAATTAATTGCTTCAACACAGCAGTCCTAACAGCCTTACAATTGCACATAAACCTTTGAATAGATAATGAATAATATATAATACATTAGAAACTCACAACATCTCACTCTAACATAATTCTTTTGTACATTTTATTTCTTTGCTGGCTTTGTTTTTACGTTGCTGCATTTTGTCGCCCTCCTCCTACCCTCTCTCTCTCACTCTCTCACCTCCCCTCCCCTGCCTTAGGGTGCATGGAGCCCCCATAGCAGTGTGAGTTCCCCCTTGTCCTGGTCCCCAGACCAGCCAGACGGGTGGGATGTCCCAAAGACCAGGCACTACCCTGGCAGCCCCGGCTGGAGCATCAGAGTGGTAAATACCGTAGCTCACCAGATGATTTCCTGGTTACTGTAGTGACGCACACTCCCTGAGTGTTCCTGAATGTCACTATCGTCTATATGATTTCCTACGTTAATTCCGAACATTTTGCTGAAAGGCAGCAACTCGAGGGCCAATGGAAATGCAAACACTAAATACAATAAGTAAGAAGGCTTTTGAGTTTGGAGGGGCCATTACAGTTCCATGTAATGGACATTAAGACGTTTTCCAGTTTTGACAGGAGTATTTAGTGATATTTTTTTGATGGCCCATCCTTTTTGTCAGACAACTATTTATAATTTTTAAATGTCCTAATTCTTTACATGAACTGCAATGAAAGCGAGGCGTTAATTGGAGACAGGTGACTCATTAGAGAGGGACTGTTCTTTCTAAAATGTCAAAACACTAATACCTTCTTTATTTACTTCAATGGTTTGGAGTGCACGACAAAGTGAAGAAGAAAGTGTTGCTCTCTTTGACCATGGTCATTAACGAACCGGGATATTGCTCAACACAGAAGCAACAGAAACAATTTTGTAACCGTGATGTGGAGTTCATTGTAAACAACAGTGTGGCAAGCGTAGAACCAATGTTGTAACCGTGTTGTTAAGTTCATTGAGAAACAACAGTCTGGCAAGTGTCAAACCAATGTTCCAAATGTGTCGTTGAGTTCATTGTAAACAACAGTGTGGCAAGTGTCAAACCAATGTTCCAAACGTGTTGTTGAGCTTTTTGTAAACAACAGTGTGGCAAGTGTAAAACCAATGTTGTAACCGTGTTGTTGAGTTCATTGTGAACAACAGTGCAGGAACTGTAGAACCAATTTTGTAACTAGGTTGTTGAGGTCATTATAAACAACAGTATGGCAAGTGTAGAACCAATGTTGTAACTGTGACGTTGAGTTCATTGGAAACAACAGTGTGGCAAGAGTCAGCCCAATGTTCTAAACGTGTTGTTGACTTCATTGTAAACAATAGTGTGGCAAGTTTAGAACCAATGTTGTAACCGTGTTGTTGAGTTAAATGTAAACAACAGTGTGGCAAGTGTCAAACCAATGTTGTAACTGTGTTGTTGAGTTCAACGTAAACAACAGTATGGCAAATGTCAAAGCAATGTCCTAAAAGTGTTGCTGAGTTTATCGTAAACAACAGTAAGGCAAGTGTAGAACAAATGTAACCGTGTTGTTGAGTTCATTGTAAACAACAGTAAGGCAAGTGTAGAACAAATGTAACCGTGTTGTTGAGTTCATTGTAAACAACAGTATGGCAAGTGTAAAACCAATGTTATAACCGTGTTGAGTTCATTGTAAACAACAGTTTGGCAAGTTTAGAACAAATGTTGTAACCGTGTTGTTGAGTTCTGTGTAAACGACAGTATGGCAAGTTTACAAGCAATATTGTTAACGTGTTGTTGAGTTCATTGTAAACAACAGTGTGGCAAGTGTAGAAGCAATGTTGTAACTCTGTTGTTGAGGTCATTGTAAACAACAGTATGGCAAGTGTAGAATAAATGTTGTAACCTTGTTGTTAAGTTCATTGTAAACAACAGTGTGGCAAGTGTAAAACCAAATAGTGTGGCAAGTGTAAAACCAATGTTGTGACCGTGTTGTTGAGTTAATTGTAAACAATAGTATGGCAAGTGTAAAACCAATGTTTGTAACAGTGTTGTTGAGTTCTTTGGAAACAACAGTGTGGCAAGTGTAGAACCAATGTTGTAACTATGTTGTTGAAGTCATTGTAAACAACAGTGTGGCAAGTGTAGAGCCAATGTTGTAACCGTGTTGTTGAGTTCATTGTAAACAACAGTGTGGCAAGTGTAGAGCCAATGTTGTAACCGTGTTGTTGAGTTCATTGTAAACAACAGTTTGGCAAGTGTAGAGCCAATGTTGTGACCGTGTTGTTGAGTTCATTGTAAACAACAGTATGGCAAGTGTAAAACCATTGTTGTAACTGTGTTGTTGAGGTCATTGTAAACAACAGTGTGGGAAGCGTAGAGCCAATGTTGTAACCGTGTTGTTGAGTTCATTGTAAACAACAGTGTGGCAAGTGTAGAGCCAATGTTGTAACTATGTTGTTGAGGTCATTGTAAACAACAGTGTGGCAAGTGTAGAGACAATGTTGTCAATCAATCAATCAATCAATCAATGTGTATTTATATAGCCCTAAATCACAAATGTCTCAAAGGACTGTACAAACCATTACGACTACGACATCCTCGGAAGAACCCACAAAAGGGCAAGGAAAACTCACACCCAGTGGGCAGGGAGAATTCACATCCAGTGGGACGCCAGTGACAATGCTGACTATGAGAAACCTTGGAGAGTACCTCAAATGTGGGCAACCCCCCCCCCCCCCTCTAGGGGACCGAAAGCAATGGATGTCGAGCGGGTCTAACATGATACTGTGAAAGTTCAATCCATAGTGGCTCCAACACAGCAAGAGTTCAGTTCCAAGCTGATCCAAGACAGCAGCGAGAGGCCCGTCCACAGGAAACCATACCAAGCGGAGGTGCATCAGCAGCGTAGAGATGTCCCCAACCGATACACAGGCGAGCGGTCCATCCTGGGTCCCGACGAGCGGTCCATCCTGGGTCTCGACTCTGGACAGCCATGGTCATCGGACCGGACCCCCTCCACAAGGGAGGGGGGGACATGGGAGGAAAAAGAAAAGAAGCGGCAGATCAACTGGTCTAAAAAGGAGGTCTATTTAAAGGCTAGAGTATACAAATGAGTTTTAAGGTGAGACTTAAATGCTTCTACTGAGGTAGCATCTCGAACTGTTACCGGGAGGGCATTCCAGAGTACTGGAGCCCGAACGGAAAACGCTCTATAGCCCGCAGACTTTTTTTGAGCTTTAGGAATTACTAATAAGCCGGAGTCTTTTGAACGCAGATTTCTTGCCGGGACATATGGTACAATACAATCGGCAAGGTAGGATGGAGCTAGACCGTGTAGTATTTTATACGTAAGTTGTAAAACCTTAGTCACATCTTAAGTGCACAGGAAGCCAGTGCAGGTGAGCCAGTACAGGCGTAATATGATCAAACTTTCTTGTTCTTGTCAAAAGTCTAGCAGCCGCATTTTGTACCAACTGTAATCTTTTAATGCTAGACATGGGGAGACCCGAAAATAATACGTTACAGTAATCGAGACGAGACGTAACATTGTTGTAACCATGTTGTTCAGTTCATTATAAATAACAGTGTGGAAAGTGTAAAAAAATGTTGTAACCGTGTTGTTGAGTTCATTGTAAACAACAGTATGGCAAGTGTAGAACCAATTTTATAACCGTGTTGAGTTCATTGTAAACAACAGTGTGGCAAGTTTAAAACAAATGTTGTAACCGTGTTGTTGAGTTCATTGTAAACAACAGTATGACAAGTTTAGAAGCAATAATGTAAACGTGTTGATGGGTTCATTGTAAACAACAGTGTGGCAAATGTAGAAGCAATGTTGTAACTAGGTTGTTGAGGTCATTATAAACAACAGTATCGCAAGCGTGGAATCAATGTTTTAACCGTGTTGTTAAGTTCATTGTAAACAAGTGTGGCAAGTATCAAACCAATGTTCTAATCGTGTTGTTGAGTTCATTGTAAACAACAGTGTGGCAAGTGTCAAACCAATGTTGTAACTGTGTTGTTGAATTCAACGTAAACAACAGTATGGCAAATGTCAAAGCAATATTCTAAAAGTGTTGCTGAGTTTATTGTAAACAACAGTAAGGCAAGTGTAGAACAAATGTAACCGTGTTGTTGAGTTCATTGTTAACAGTATGGCAAGTGTAGTAAATGTTATAACCGTGTTGAGTTCATTGTAAACAACAGTATGGCAAGTGTAGAACCAATTTTATAACCGTGTTGAGTTCGTTGTAAACAACAGTGTGGCAAGTTTAAAACAAATGTTGTAACCGTGTTGTTGAGTTCATTGTAAACAACAGTATGGCAAGTTTAAAAGCAATATTGTTTATGTGTTGTTGAGTTCATTGTAAACAACAGTGTGGCAAGTGTAGAAGCAATGTTGTAACTATGTTGTTGAGGTCATTATAAACAACAGTATGGCAAGTGTAGAATCAATGTTGTAACCTTGTTGTTAAGTTAATTGTAAACAACAGTGTGGCAAGTGTAAAACCAATGTTGTGACCGTGTTGAGTTCATTGTAAATAACAGTGTGGCAAGTGTAAAACCAATGTTGTGACCGTGTTGAGTTCATTGTAAACAACAGTGTGGCAAGTTTAAAACAAATGTTGTAACCGTGTTGTTGAGTTCATTGTAAACAACAGTATGGCAAGCGTAGAACCAATTTTATAACCGTGTTGAGTTCGTTGTAAACAACAGTGTGGCAAGTTTAAAACAAATGTAACCGTGTTGTTGAGTTCATTGTAAACAACAGTATGGCAAGTTTAAAAGCAATATTGTTTATGTGTTGTTGAGTTCATTGTAAACAACAGTGTGGCAAGTGTAGAAGCAATGTTGTAACTATGTTGTTGAGGTCATTATAAACAACAGTATGGCAAGTGTAGAATCAATGTTGTAACCTTGTTGTTAAGTTCATTGTAAACAACAGTGTGGCAAGTGTAAAACCAATGTTGTGACCGTGTTGAGTTCATTGTAAACAACAGTGTGGCAAGTTTAAAACAAATGTTGTAACCGTGTTGTTGAGTTCATTGTAAACAACAGTATGACAAGTTTAGAAGCAATAATGTAAACGTGTTGATGAGTTCATTGTAAACAACAGTTTGGCAAGTGTAGAAGCAATGTTTTAACTAGGTTGTTGAGGTCATTATAAACAACAGTAACGCAAGCGTGGAATCAATGTTTTAACCGTGTTAAGTTCATTGTAAACAGTGTGGCAAGTATCAAACCAACGTTCTAATCGTGTTGTTGAGTTCATTGTAAACAACAGTATGGCAAGTGTCAAACCAATGTTGTAACTGTGTTGTTGAGTTCAACGTAAACAACAGTATGGCAAATGTCAAAGCAATATTCTAAAAGTGTTGCTGAGTTTATTGTAAACAACAGTAAGGCAAGTGTAGAACAAATGTAACCGTGTTGTTGAGTTCATTGTTAACAACAGTATGGCAAGTGTAGAACCAATGTTATAACCGTGTTGAGTTCATTGTAAACAACCGTTTGGCAAGTTTAGAACAAATGTAACCGTGTTCTTGAGTTCATTGTAAACAACAGTATGGCAAGTTTAAAAGCAGTATTGTTAACGTGTTGTTGAGTTCATTGTAAACAACAGTGTGGCAAGTGTAGAAGCAATGTTGTAATTATGTTATTGAGGTCATTATAAACAACAGTATGGTAAGTGTAGAATCAATGTTGTAACCTCGTTGTTAAGTTCATGGTAAACAACAGTGTGGCAAGTGTAAAACGAAATAGTGTGGGAAGTGTAAAACCAATGTTGTGACCGTGTTGTTGAGTTCATTGTAAACAACAGTATGGCAAGTGTAAAACCAATGTTGTAACTGTGTTGTTGAGTTCATTGGACACAACAGTGTGGCAAGTGTAGAACCAATGTTGTAACTATGTTGTTGAGGTCATTGTAAACAACAGTGTGGCAAGTGTAGAGCCAATGTTGTAACCGTGAACAACAGTGTGGCAAGTGTAGAACCAATGTTGTAACTATGTTGTTGAGGTCATTGTAAACAACAGTGTGGCAAGTGTAGAGCCAATGTTGTAACCGTCTTGTTGAGTTCATTGTAAACAACAGTGTGTCAAGTGTAGAGCCAATGTTGTAACCGTCTTGTTGAGTTCATTGTAAACAACAGTGTGGCAAGTGTTGAGCCAATGTTGTAACTATGTTGTTGTGGTCATTGTGAACAACAGTGTGGCAAGTGTAGAGCCAATGTTGTAACCATGTTGTTCAGTTCATTATAAACAACAGTGTGGCAAGTGTAGAAACAATATTGTAACTATGTTGTTGAGTTCATTGTAAACAACAGTATGGCAACTGCAGAACAAATGTTGTAACTGTGTTGAGTTCATTGCGAACAACAGTATGGCAAGTGGAGAACCAATGTTGTAACTATGTTGTTGAGGTCATTCCAAACAACAGTATGGCAAGTGTAGTACAAATGTTGTAACCGTTTTGTTGAGTTCATTGTAAACAACAGTATGGCAAGTGTAGAACCAATGTTGTAACCCTGTTGAGTTCATTGTTTTACACCAACAGCTGAAAAGCCAAACTAATATTTTAAAGTGCAGATAGATGTGTATGATTTTTGCTGACCACTCATGATACTTCAAATGCAGCTACTGGCTTTGTTTGAAGTTACTAAAAACTACATTAGGAGGTTGCCTACAGCCACAGATGTTTTTTTGGAACCGTCACTAAAAGACAATGGTGCTTTGTTTTATTTTTGGGCTTTTGTAAACTGCGCATGAGTTGATTAAAAGCAACTCTGATTAACCTTTGTCAATTGTTGGGTTATTTACAACATTTCTTTTCATCTGATTTAGTCAATATTCTTTGGATGCTAGATACTTGTGTTTATTTTTTGACTCCAATCCAGCTTGGCTTGACCATATAGTATTGAAAGTCTGTCAGAGGTACAGTGGAGCGGAGTAATGTTGGGATTGAAGCAAGTTGTGGAGTAAAAGGTTTATAAGGCAGCCATTGGAATTTTTTTAAGTAATTTAGATTAAATCTGCCGGACTAATTTTAAAACTTTCATTTCTACAAGATATTTATTTTGCTTTCTGCCGAGTACTATACAACATCATTATTCTCTCATATTGCAGACTTTTCAGGCATATTTGTCTAAGTCTATTCAGGATTGAGTGTTATATGCAAGTTAACACCTGGAACTTACCGACGTGCACACTCCTAATATCACTGCAACAAGCATTAAAACTATTCCACTGTTTCAGCAATTTTACCTTGCATCTTTGGAGTGAAGGGCCCTAGATGCCAGTTGTGTAGTAGTTCACATACCTGAATTTGTTGCTGGCATGGTTCAATTCCTGCTCCTTGTGTGCTTAACTGGTGATACTTTCAGAGTGTAGTCAGCAAGGATATGGAACATGGTTTTTCCCACACCCGCAATGGGTCTATATGCGCCCCACACTCGTATTTGTGTGTGATTGTGTCCTGATTGTTACCTTGCCTACACAGGGTCGAGGCTCAGGCTTCCCGGGAAGGCGGAGGCCAAGAGGTGCCGGCTTGTCGGGTCGAGCTGGACGTGGCAGGGCCAGGGGCAAGAGTGGAGTTTGTCCGAGCATCATTATCCCTGGGGTATGTGGTCTTGAATAAATGGTATTATAAGTCGTAACCAATGTCACCCTTGTGTCACCAAGATTTCACATTTCATAATGTCCCTCAAAACCTCTGTTGTGAATAATCCTACCTTCTGTGAACTGGCATTTACCAAGGTTTGTGTGGATACTGGTGAGCTACAAAAACATGTAATTTTTTCCACAATAGATCACCACGATAGAAACGCCGTACCCAATCAAGGAGGATGAGGAGAACGCCATGCACAATACAGTTGTCATATTTTCCAGCAATGACAGTTTCACACTCAAGCAGGTTTTGTAACATACCCTTTACCTATTGTATACATTCCTGATAGCATTACACGACATTACATTATTTTTTTTTTTCTAGCTCTAGCTTTTTCAGTTCTTCATTCAAAGAAATGGGTGACTCATGAGGGCTTTCTTCCCTGCAGGACATGTGCGTGGTGTGTGGGAGTTTTGGCCTTGGTGCAGAAGGCCGCCTTTTAGCCTGTGCTCAGTGTGGCCAGTGCTATCATCCGTTTTGTGTTGGCATAAAGGTGTGCAGTATATTGTACTTCACGCACTATTTACAAAACCCAAAACCATTGAAGATGGCACGTTGTGTAAAGGGTAAATAAAAACAGAATACAATGATTTGCAAATCCCTTTCAACCTACATTCGATTGAATAAAATGCAAAAACAAGAGACTTAACGTTTGAACTGAGAGACTTTATTTTTTGCAAATATTAGCTGATTTGGAATTTGAGGCCTGCAACATCTTTCAAAAAAGCTGGCACAAGTGGTAAAAATGAGGAATATTCATCAAACACGTATTTAGGAAAATCCCACAGGTGTACGGCTGATTGGGAACAGGTGGGTGCCATGTTTGGTTATAAAAGCAGCTTCTATGAAATGCTCAGTCATTCACAAACAAGGATGGGGCAAGGGTCACCACTTTGTGAACAAATGCGTGAGCAAATTGTACGACAGTTTAAGAAAAACATTTCTCAACGAGCTATTGCAAGGAACTTAGGGATTTCACCATCTAAGGTACGTAATATGATCAAAAAGTTCAGAGAATCTGGAGAAATCACTGCACGTAAGCAGCAGGGCTGAAAACCAACAATGAATGCCCGTGACCTTTGTTCCCTCAGGCGGTACTGCATCAAAAACTGACATCAGTTTGTAAAGTAAAATGTGCTCAGGAACACTTGAGTAAACCACTGTCAGTAACTACAGTTTGTTGCTACTTCTGTAAGTGCAAAAAAAAAAAAAGGAAGTCTAAGCAAGTTAAAACTCTACTATGCAAAGCGAAAGCCATTTATCAACAACACCCGGAAACGCCGCCGGCTTCGTTGGGCCCGACCTCATTTAAGATGGACTGTTGCTAAATTCTGTGGTCTGACGAGTCCACATTTCAAATTGTTTTTGGAAACTGTGGACGTCGTGTCCTCCGGAACAAACCAGAAAAGAACCATCTGGACTGTTATAGGAGCAAAGTTCAAAAGTTAGCATCTGTGATGGTATGGGGGTGTATTAGTGCCCAAAGCATGGGTAACTTACACATCTGCGGTAGATACAGGTTTTGGAGCAACATATGTTGCCATCCAAGCAACGTTATCATGGACGCCGCTGTTGATCTCAGCAAGACAATCCCAAGCCTTGTGTTACAACAGCGTGCCTTTGTAGTAAAAGAGTGTGGGTACTAGACTGGCCTGCCTGCAGTCCAGACCTGTCTCCCACTGAAAATGTGTGGCGCAATATGAGGCCTAAAATACCACAATGGAGACCCCGGACCGTTGTACAACATAACCTGTACATCAAGCAAGAATGGGAAAGAATTCCACCTGAAAAGCTTCAAAAATTGGTCTCCTCAGTTCCCAGACGTTTACTGAGTGTTGTTGAAAAGAAAGGCCATGTAACAAAGTGGGGAAAATGCCCCTGTGCCAACTTTTTGGCAATGTGTTGCTGGCATTAAATACTAAGTTAATGATTATTTTCAAAACAAAATTAAGTTTCTCAATTCCAACATTAAATATCTTGTCTTTGCAGTCTATTCAATTGAATATAAGGATTTGCAAATCATTGTATTCCGTTTTTATCTAAGAATTACACAATGTGCTAACTTCACTGGTTATTGGTTTTGTACATGTAAAAAGGATAAACCTTGACGTTAAATGCAACATTGCCTTCACAAACGTCTAATCACACCCCTCCTTAGATCACCAAAGTGGTCCTCAATAAAGGCTGGCGTTGTCTGGAGTGCACAGTGTGTGAGGCCTGCGGCCAGGCCACCGACCCTGGCCGCTTGCTGTTGTGTGACGACTGCGACATTAGTTATCACACCTACTGCCTAGACCCGCCTTTACAGAACGTACCAAAAGACAGCTGGAAGTGCAAATGGCAAGTCATGTCGATACTGTCACAAAGTACGCCTGAAGTCCTCTCTGAAGTGAAACCGGTAAGAATGACCTCTGTCGTCCTCATCTCCTGCAGGTGTGTGTCGTGTACGCAGTGTGGCGCCACCACTCCCGGTCTGAGGTGTGAGTGGCAGAATAATTACACCCAGTGTGCTCCCTGCGCCAGCCTGTCAGCATGCCCCGTTTGCCAAGTCCTCTACAGTGAGGGTACCATCATTGTCCAGTGCAGACAATGTGACAGGTGTGCAGTGTTATTTCTGAAAGTCGGCGCGATACAACGAGACACTTTCTAAACCCTTTTCTCCATCCACAGGTGGTTTCATGCTTCTTGTCAAGGTCTGCATTCAGAGGAAGATGTTGAGAGAGCTGCAGACAACTGCTTTGATTGCACAATGTGCCAAAACTTCAACACCACGAAAGGTACAAGCGGTCCTGTACTGTCACTGTACCGGGAGTCGTCTTTGCCTGTGATCTTATGAACAGTTTAATGGTCTTTTGTTTGATCTGCAGTTGTGACTAAAAGCAGAGACACCATTGAGCCGGCTGTCATGACACAGATAGTCACCAAAGCAAGAGAAATGGGTAAGTTAAGTAATAAATAAATTGACATACCAGAGGTCCTCAGTTGCCAAATGACGGCAATAAGTCAGAACTTGTGCTTAAATTATACCTGAATTAACAGCTAAGTTACTCACACTGTACACAGAACACATGAGGATTAATGATGTACAGTAGTAAGAAATAATATTTTATAAAACTGTAATAAAAAAAGAGAATACATTTTTATCCTTTCGGTTGGCTTGCACACTGTGAAAGAGTTTCACACTAGGGAGACTAAATGAAGGGGAAAAAGACTGCTTGACTGTTGCCCTTTCTCATGTAGCGACGTTTGTGTATGTATTCCTCCACCCCCATATTCCTCCACCATGAGCATTTAACTTAGGCCTGGGCAGAATGCGGCCCGCGGGACACATGAGGCCTGTTTTGATTTTCATTCCGGCCCGCCGGACGTTCGACATAATTCGTTTAGACCTCTATCATCAAAACTGCCACCGTTATTATGATGTGCAGTGCTGTTTTTAAATTAATTTAAGTCTTGAACTATAGAAAGTATTTCAATGGTTGAAATATGCGCTTTTGAGTGTTATAGGAGTTATTACGGTAACCTACGTCGCAGCAGCTCAGACGAGGAACAAAGCAGAGTGGGCGGGGGGTTTTTTCAGAGCAGCCAGCCCGAAACACATGTGTCAGGAACAGATGCAGAAGCAGATTTTTACAACAAATTTTTGCATAAAAGTGATAATATATCATATTGTAGGTGTTTATTACCCTTTGCATTCATATTTTGAGAAGTAAAAGAGGAGCTATGTTCATACGGTGTTAATATTCAGTGTTATGTTGTTCATAGTTAATATTGTCAATCCCACTGGAAAATTCCATTCCGTTTTTTTAGGAGGTCTTTCATAACGTTTTTAGAATTCTATACAACCTTGTGACTTTTAGTATTAGTGTTCCTGGGAAAAAAATGGACCCAAACACACATACTGTATAGCAGATTTTTACAGCTATATGTGTACATATAATTTATGCACACATTGACATTGGCCCCCCAGTCACATTTTTTTTCTCTCAATGTTGCCACCGAGTCAAAATGTTTGCCCAGCTCTGATTTTACTAGTTCTCTTTTTTTTGTAAAGTAATAATTTATGCGAGTGCGTACATAACAAAATCTTGTAATACAAGGACCACCTGTTGAGTGGAGCCTCTAAAGGCAATCCATGATGCAATTTGACTTCCATCCATCCATCTATTTTCTACCGCTTGTCCTTCTTGGGGTTGCGGGTATGCTGGAGCCTATCCCAGTTTCCTTCGGGCGTAAGGCAGTGTACACCCTGGACAAGTCACCACCTCATCACAGTGCCAACACAGATACAATTATTTCCAACATGAAACAAATGACCACAGAAAATAATGTATTTTACACACACTACATCACCATGATGACACACATGACATCCAGCACGGTCCGAATTGGACCTTTTCAAATTTAAAGTATTATCTTTTTTGTGGATTTCAATGACGTTTGGTAGTGTTACTGGTGGAAAACTTCATGTTCCATGATTTTCACACAGCCCAAAAAAAGACGTGAAGGCAATGTCCACCTCCTAATGAACCACATATCTTCATTCACAACTTTTGCACTTGTCTCCTTTATGGAGAGTGGGTGTGTATGGAGTTTGAATGAAATAATACGAATAAGAGAAACATACGTAACTTTTAAAGGGAATTGCGCTTTTTGGGAATTTGGTGTATCGTTCAAAATCATTATGAGAGACAAGAAGACAAAGGTTTTTTCTTTTGTTTCCCATTTTAACATGTAACAGTTGTTTTGTTTAAGTTGGAAGCAATCAATTCTACCTCTAAATCCCTTTAAAAAGGCATTCATAAAGCTTCACCAATACTTAATTTATGTTCCGTAACCTGTATCAAAAACCAAACTCGATCGACATTTTTATTGTACAAACCCTGTTTCCATATGAGTTGGGAAATTGTGTTAGATGTAAATATAAACGGAATACAATGATTTGCCAATCCTCTTCAACCAATATTCAGTTGAATATGCTACAAAAACAACATATTTGATGTTCAAACTGATAAACATTTTTTTTTTTTGCAAATGATCATTAACTTTAGAATTTGATGCCAGGAACACGTGACCAAGAAGTTGGCAAAGGTGGCAATAAATACTGATAAAGTTGAGGAACACTCATCAAACACTTATTTGGAACATCCCACGGGTGTGCAGGCTAATTGGGAAAAGGTGGGTGCCATGATTGGGTATAAGAGCAGCTTCCGTGAAATGATCAGTCATTCACAAACAAGGATTGGGAAACGGTCACCACTTTGTGAACAAATGCGTGAACAAATTGTCAAACAGTTTAAAAACAACATTTCTCAATGGGCTATTGCAGAATAATTTAGGAATTTCACCATCTATGGTCCGTAATACCATCAAAAGGTTCAGAGAATCTGGAGAAATCACTGCACGTAAGCAATGAAATAACGGACCTTCGTTCCCTCAGGCGGTACTGCATCAAAAAGTGACTTCAGTGTGTAAAGGATATCACCACATGGGCTCAGGAACACTTCAGAAAACCACTGTCAGTAACTACAGTTTGTCGCTACATCTGTAAGTGCAAGTTAAAACTCTACTATGCAAAGCCAAAGCCATTTATCAACGATACCCAGAAACTCCGCCGGCTTCTCTGGGCCCGAGCTCAGATAAGATGGACTGATACAAAGTGGAAAAGTGTTCTGTGGTCTGACGAGTCCACATTTCAAATTGTTTTTTGGAAATGGTGAACGTTGTGTCCTCCGGACAAAAGAGGAAAAGAATCATCAGGATTATTCTAGGTGCAAAGTTGAAAAAGCCAGCATCTGTGATAGTATAGAGGTGTACTGGTGGCCAAGGCATGGGTACCTTACACATCTGTGAAACCGCCATTAATGATAAATGGTCCATGCAGGTTTTGGAGCAACATATGTTGCTATCCAAGCAAAGTTATCATGGACGCCCCTGCTTATTTCAGCAAGACAATGCCAAGTCACTTGTTACAACAGCATGGCTTCATAGTAAAAGAGTGCAGGTACTAGACTGGCTTGCCTGTAGTCCAGACCTGTCTCCCATTGAGAATGTGTGGCGCATTATGAAGCCTAAAATACCACAACAGAGACCCCGAACTGTTGAACAACTTAAGCTGTACATAAAACAGGAATGGGAAAGAATTCCACCTGAACAGCTTCAAAAATGTCTCTCCTCAGTTCCCAAACGTTTGTTGAGTGTTGTTAAAAGAAAAGGTGATGTAACACAGTGGTTATCATGTCCTTTCCCAACTACTTTGGTACATGTTGCAGCCATGAAATTCTAAGTTAAATATTATTTGCAAAAAAAAATAAAGTTAATGAGTTTGAACATCAAATATCTTGTCTTTGTAGTGCATTCAATTAAATATGGGTTGAAAAGGATTTGCAAATCATTGTATTCTGGTTATATTTACATCTAACACAATTTCCCAACTCATATGGAAACAGGGTTTGTATGAGTGAACACTGAGGAGCTCTTTTTTAGCTAATAACACATCGGCGTTCTGCAGTATTAGCCATAGAAGCTAACTATGGCAAGAGATATGCTAGTTTCTACATCTGCATGAAACGCGTTTGAGTTTGTAGTGCACAACACAATTCGGTAAGAAAGCAAACTGTAATAACTGAAAAACATAAACAATCTTATTACAGTATCTGTAAAGTATTAGCCCACATTTCATGTTTTGTTTGTACACAACTAGCCAGACAACATATACTGTCTGTCATGACACATGCATGACGTGCAGCATGTATCATAATCAATATATAAAGTGTGACTCACTCGATGGACAGTTGTCTTGTTTGGTCCAGCTGGCCAGGGACGTTTTTTCCGGTTGATTATGGGTAAGGACTTAATTTATGTCGAATTAGCTTGGCTTCAAGCTCCACATTTTGCAGCTTCGTGTCACTTTCACTCTCTCGGCTTCCGTCTGCTCTAACGCCTCACTCTTCCTCTGTACTGGCTTTTAAAAGCAGTAGTTCATCCTCCATAAATTCAGATTCAAAAAGACAAGGTTGTGAATCCTCATTCCTCCAAAATAATCGTCTTTGTTGTTTGTTACTAAGTCTGCCATGATTGGAACATACACGCGTTTTGTATCCAGAAGAACACACTGCTATGTTAACAGTAACAAATGTGCCGAAGAATTTGTTCCGGCATTGATTAAAATGATAAAAATGTGTTAAATATTGTACATATTGCATATTGTTATGAACGTGTCTGTTATTACACATTATATGTATACTTGCAGTGTGTATATAAAAGGTTGCTGGAAGGTTTTGACATTGTTTCAGAGGGCTTTAATGCTACAACGGTGACTCCCAGCAGCCGCATCTTCCAAATGTTTTTTTATCATCTTTAACATCCCCCCCTCCAAAAAAAAGACATGTGTTCTTGTCTCTCATAAAGTGCAGTTTCCCTTTAAGCGTGTAGCAAAGCACTGAAGTGTAAAAAGGACAATAGGGCCTCTATAGAAGAATAATAATATTTTTGTAAATATACTCCAGTTCGTAAACTTACCATAACACACGCTTTTATTTCGTCAAAGTAGTATATAAAATATACATTTTTGGGGTAATTTCGCGGCTGTTTTTGATGCACTCCACTTAGCGATCAGTGGCTGTCTGAGATTCTCCCTTTGGCAAAATATACATCATAAAATGCACGACCAAAAACGTTTTACCTTTATTTTGCCAAAATCCTTAATACCTTTGAACCAACTGTTATCGTATGGAGAAATGATGACTTTGGTGAGAAGTATGTCAACTGTGGTGTCTGCCTCCAGTGTGTTGTTTGTAATCCCTGCACTACATATTTCTGTGCTTTTCTTTTGCTTTTATGAATATTTTCCATAGGTTTTGCTGTGGCAAGTCATGTGTTTCTGATTTCATTTTCACCATAATACCTTGAATACTAAACTAATGCTGCTTTTTACTGAAATACATTAATTAAGTTTGGATAATTGGTGACACATGCAGAAAAGGTGCAATTTTGATGCAGTTTTCTCCAGTAAAGTGTCACCGTGAGTGCGATAAACTGTTGTCACCGGCTCTCCAGCCTTCCTAGGGAACCCTCACTTCCTATATTTTTCTTTTCACTGGGTTGCGGCAATACAATTGCCACCCGCCTCTTTTCCGAGTGGCGCATCCCCATGCCGCACAACAGGGCATGTTTACATGGCAAACACTTTTCGATTAAAATGATGTATAATCAAGAAGTGCAGTATGCTTAGCTGTGGCTTCAAACTGGTATGTAACATGACACCTTGTTGTGTGAGTGACTTTTGTCCAATTATTGAAGCAATCACCTGAAACAGAGTTGTCCCTACTCTCTCAAAACATGACTCTGGTGTTTTTTGAACAATACTGCCACCCAGCAGTGCTTTATAAGTATTACTACACGATTGTGCTATTGTTTTAATTGTAATATTATTATGTTGATTAGACGCAGTCTTTGCTCTTATGCACTTTATTAAATTTTTATGTTCATCATCGAGCTTTCTTTTTGGAATCAAAGTTACCCTACTATGATGTTCGTTTAATTATTTTCGATGCTCACTGTAATGAATTTTCACCTTATTTCGTAGTGTCTCTTCTGGTTTTAATTTGATCCTCTTTTTTTATTGACATTTGAGGCATAATTTTAGGTGAGAAACATTCCTATTGATTCTACTTGTTTTTTTTATAACATTCTGTCACAATCTTGGTCTTTCTCAGATCTGTCAAGGACCTACACACAGGACGGTGTTTGTTTGACGGAATCGGGACTTTGTCAGCTGCAGAGCTTGTCTGCCACCGCATCGCGTCGCAGGAAGCCCAAGCCTAAGCTAAAGCTAAAGATCATCAACCAGAACAGTGTGGCGGTCCTTCAGGCACCTTCAGACCTGCTCTCAGAGCATTCTCGTGACGAGGACATAGAAGACAACAGAGGTAATTGACTTCATTCGCAAGCAGTCAAGTTTTCTGTTTACATAGGGGTATAGTATTTTTCTGTGAGATGATAAATAGAATCTCTAAATGATAATTTTTTTAATGATAAGTACTTTAAGTGAAACTATGCGATACCTCCACATTGGACCCTTGAGAGATTAGGAAAATGATCTGAAAGATTAAATCAGGGAGCATCCAAAGTGGAGTTAATGAGAAAATTAAATGGGAGTTGATTCCAATCAGGCTAATGTCCTTCTACTGAGTGGGGTTCAGATAGATTTGACCCCGCTGCTGTGTATGAGGGAGGCGGGCGTGGTAGTGGTGTTTTCTGCCGCTGGGCTGTCACTCATCATCAGTGTTCTCTTCGTCTAGCGGAGACAGAGCTGCTAGATTGCGAGGGGAAGTCAGACTCCAGCCCGGAGCGCGAGCCCGCAGAGGACGACTCCAAGGGGGTCGACAACAGCAAGAAGAGGAAGAGGAAACCGTACCGACCGGGTAGGGCACCTGATTGAAGGAGACAGCTCTTCTGAGGCGTAAAATGTGGCAGAACAAGCCTGATACAATGTCTGTTGCAAAGCACTGACATCTCTGATGGACAGAGGGCTCTATGTAGCATTTCTCAGCTGACAACAATGACTAGAGTGATGCACTTCAGAGCCAGCATTATTAATGCATTAACCTCATATCTAAATGTTGACCACAGAAGATTATCTGTATCTTTTCAAGGCATTGGTGGGTTCATGGTCCGCCAGAGAAGCCGCCCAGGCCAAGGCCCAAGCAAGGCTAAACGAACCCTGTGTAGGAAGGACTCATCTGGCTCAGTGTCAGAATGTCACCTTGGAAAAGATGAGGGTGTGTGCAGCTTTGTATTATATGCTTACATACTTGTTAGGTAAAAGTGCTTTCAATTAACTGTTGTAATGAATGTTTTCATTTTTAGGTGGGGCGTGGAACGAGACGCTCCCTAACACACCTATAGATGGGATGCCTCCTGGAGCAGAGGTTGCCGAAAAAATCAAAAAGCGCTACCGGAAGAAAAAAACCAAACTGGAAGAAGCCTTTCCCACTTACCTACAGGTAAAGAGAGAATCCATTAGTACCGTATTTTCTGGACCATAGGGAGCACCGCATTACAAGGCGCACTGCCGATGAGTGGGTCCATTCAGGTCTTTTTCATAAAAATCAAATTATCAAATTATGATTTTTTTTTTTCTAAATTTAAAACACTACCTTGTGTTCCACATAACATGTAATGGTGGGTCTTTGGTTAAAATATTGCATAGATTATGTTTTACAGATCATCTTCAAGTCACTTTCTGACGTGCCGTTTTGTGGGCGGGTCTTATTTACGTGGCTCACCTTTGATAGCATCTTCTCTCCGTCATCTTTGTTGTAAAGGTGTGGCGTGCAAGGACGGGAGTTAATGAAGTGTCAAAAGATGGAGCTAACTGTTTTAATGACATTCAGACTTTGCGTAAATCAATAACGGAGCAGCATCTTCTCATCCGTGGCTCACTAGTGCAATAACAACGCCGGAAATGTGTCTCGTAAAAAACTGTCCGACCGAAACTCTCTAATAACTAAAGTTCCTTGGGTGAATAATGTAAACTCACTACACTGTTAGTTTGTAGCTCTCCCAGAGCGAGACATAAATCAGAACTTTATGCTACTTTATATTAGAAATGGCAACAGCAGAGAGTGAATGCCCCAGATAGTGAAAAAGAAGAAGCTTATTGATTATGTCATCGATACGGACTACATTGGCGGACGCGCGCAAATTTTCAGGACTTACCCAGATCTCAAATACACATCAGCAGGTACCAGAAGGTAAGAAAAGTTGGTTTTGCATAATATTGTGAAACAAAACGGCAGATATTGTGTCTGCCATTTTGCGGTCCTTATACACACACCATAGTAATACTTGTATCTCTGACTATTGTAGTCGTAATGGGCCGAAAATCCATCAAGCGGTGCGGCTTTAAAGTCATACTAAAACATTTTGACAGATTTTTGAGGGCCGTGTGTAATGTTCTATATTTTCAATGGAACATTTAAAGTTTTGGTGTTGTTTACTGGCGTCATATTGCAGTCTCACACGTATTTCTTATATGCTACTACTAACTGGTCACACTTATCATTACACCATGTACCAAATAAAGTTGCTTCGAGGTCGGTAAGCACAACCCGGAGTATTCCGTACATTAGGCGCACCGTCGATGAGAAAATGAAAGGATTTTAAGTCTGCCTAATAGTCCGAAAAATACAGTACTGTTAATTCATGTTAAGGCAAGCACTAATTTTGCTTCGATAATCGTAGTTCATGCTCCGCGTTTAAATTTTTTGGTCACATAAGCTAATTCAATTGCAAATATTCTTTAATTGTGCCTTGCGGTGTCCCAATATTCACTCCTATCTGAAAGGTGTTTAATTTATAATACATTGTAAGGGGTGCCGGAAGTTGGCAGACCCGTCAGCGATCCTGTTCTGTCTCCCTGTGATATTTGTCTACTCCTGAATGGGATTGTGCTAAAAATTTTAATTTCCCCTCGGGGATTAATAAAGTAATTCTGATTATGACATTGCCTGGAAACCACTTTCAGAACTTTGAAGCACGTAGTCCCTTTGCAAATAATTTTTTATACAGTCGGGATCAAAAGTTTACGTACACTTGTAAAGAACATAATGTCATGGCTTTCTTGAGTTTCCAATAATTTCTACAACTCTTGATTTTTTTGTGATAGAGTGATTGGAGCATTTACTTCTTTGTCACAAAAAACATTCATGAAGTTTGGTTCTTTTATGAATTTATTATGGGTCTACGAAAAATGTGACAAAATCTGCTGTGTCAAAAATATACGTACAGCAATGTTAATATTTGGTTACATGTCCCTTGGCAAGTTTCACTGCAATAAGGCGCTTTTGGTAGCCATCTACAAGCTTCTGTCAAGCTTCTGTTTAAATTTATGACCACTCCTTTTGACAAAATTGGTGCAGTTCAGCTAAATTTGTTGGTTTTCTGACATGGACTTGTTTCTTCAACATTGTCCACACGTTTAAGTCAGGACTTTGGGAAGGCCATTTTAAAACCTTAATTCTAGCTTGGTTTAGCCATTTCTTTACTACTTTTGATGTGTGTTTGGGGTCATTGTCCTGTTGGAACACCCAGTTGCGCCCAAGACCCAACCTCCGGGCTGAGGATTTTAGGTTGTCCTGAAGAATTTGGAGGTAGACCTCCTATTATCATTGTCATATTTAAAGCACCAGTTTCATTGGCAGCAAAACAGGCCCAGAGCATAATACTACCACCACCATGCTTGACAATGGGTATGGTGTTCCTGGGATTAAAGGCGTTCCTGGGATTAAAGGCTTCACCTTACCCCAGCTCAATTTTTGTTTCATCTGACATCACATGGACAAACATAAGACCTTCTGGAAGAAAGTTCTGTGGCCAGATGAAAGAAAAACTGAGCTGTTTGGCCACAATACCCAGAAATATGTTTGGAGGAGAAAGGGTGAAGCCTTTAATCCCAGGCACACCATACCGACCGTAAAGCATGGTGGTGGTAGTATTATGCTCTGGGCTTGTTTTGCTGCCATTGAACAGGTGCATTAAATGGGAAAATGAAAAAGGAGGTTTACCTCCACGCAGTTGGGTGTTCCAACAGGACAATGACCCCAAACACACATCAAAAGTGGCAAATGAATGACTAAATCAGGCTTAAATTAAGGTTTTAGAATCACATTCCCAAAGTCCTGACTTAAACGTGTGAACAATGCTGAAGAAACAAGTCCATGTCAGAAAACCCACAAATTTAGCTGAACTGCACCAATTTTATCAGAAGGAGTGGTCAAAAATTCAACCAGAAGCTGGCCAGGAGCTTGTGGATGGCTACCAAAAGTGCCTTTTTGCAGTGAAACTTGCCAAGGGACATGTAACCAAATGTTAACATTGCTGTATGTATACTTTTGACCCAGCAGATTTGGTCACATTTTCAGTAGACCCATAATAAATTCATAAAAGAACTAAACTTCATGAATGTTTTTTGTGACCAACAAGTCAGTGCTCCAATCACTCTATCACAAAAAATAGGAATTCTATAAATCATTGGAAACTCAAGACAGCCATGACATTATGTGTATGTAAACTTTTGATCGTGTCTGTATAAAGGCAAAAAGAGCTCTTGTATCATTCCCTTTAAATGGCCCCCTGTCTGGGCTGTGAAGTGACCAAGAAAAAAAAAGGCTTAAATGGAGATGACTTCAACGTTCCTTGTCTCAAGACAGTATCTCACTGTCACCTTGTGTTGGCCAAAACACAGATACGTGATGTGTAGAAAGCCACAGGCAGCTGTCAGTGCCGCTCTTTATCCCGCCACAGCGGAAGAGGGCGGTGCTCTGTCAAACCTAAAGGTCCAACTCAGTCAAGCACATTGCATTAATTATTGAACCAGTAACACATTGGGCTTTTAATGTGTTGCTATGCAGCTGGGACTGCCACAGTTACAGTACGTGTCTTGTGGATGACTTGTGGGAATAAGTGGTTTGTGGGTACATAGGTGCTGACAAAAGTAAGGTCAGCTGCATTATTACTGTTGGTTTGTTTTCATGGTCTTTGAGTGCATGTTTGAAGGATCTCTATGGAGAAGGTGTCTGTGCTATAATGATGTCAGGGTGTGACGGATCTTGAAGAACTTGTCAACAAAGTGCTTTGCCTTGTCATGCTCAGGAGGCGTTTTTTGGAAAGGATCTCTTGGATAAAAGCAAGCAGAGCAGGCAACAAGGGGTGGAGTCGGGCTTACTCGAAGAAGGGCAAAGCCAAGTGGAGAGGAAGCGCCTTACCACCGGCTTCCTGGACTCGTCGTCAGACCCTCTGCTCCGTGGCCCTGCCGTATCCCACCCTAACAGACCAGTTGTAGCGCGTACGTACAGTACTCCTGTACATGTCACCGCCAACTAGTGATAGTCATTTTACATCCGATTTAACTCAAATACTTGGGCATCTTGCAAAAATCTTGATGCTCGGCTGTCTTTACTATATTTTCATTTATTCATTGTTTTATATTATGTTGTTTCCACACTCACTCAACCACAATACAACTCTTTGTTTCAATAGTAATACAATACTGCCCCTGGTTGTAGTACCATTTCAAAGTAAACTTAACCAAGATTTCTTCATCCATCCATCCATCCATTTTCTACCGCTTATCCCTTTCACGCGGATGCTGGAGCCTATCTCAGCTGCAATTGGGCAGAAGGCGGGGTACACCCTGGACAAGTCGCCATCTTAATGCGTGTTTCAATTCCGGCAAGCAACATGAAGGCAGTAAATTTTTTATCTAAATGGCACCTAAATTGATCTAAATTGCACCCCCAGCTAGTTGCTACCATTAATATTTCAAAATTCTACATGATTGCCCTTATTCTGTTATTTACAATTGATGATCTCCGACGACTTCTCACTTTTTTTTTAGCACTCATATATACAGTGGCACTTCAACTTACGAGCTCAATTGCTTCCACGACAGAGCTATTAACTAAAAAAAAAAAATCTATCTGATACATGCATGCTTTGCCCCCACAAAACACCTCCCTTTTAACATGTAAAATTTCCCCTTTAAAAGTACAAACAAACATTTAGATGAGAAATATTGTATAAAAAACATTGCAGTTATTGGGGACGGCGTGGCTCAGTTGTTAGATCGGCCATGCCAGCAACCTGAGGGTTCCTGGTTCGATCCCCGGCTTCTGAGTCACGTCCTTTGCTAAGGACATATTGGCCACGCCAGTTTCCAGGGACACCTACGTTCTGTAAAAGTGGGGCCGGTAGCAAGACACTTAACCCTTTCGAAATGATGGGTCGTGTTTAGGGCTTTGCATGGCAGCTTTTGCCATCAGCGTGTGAATACACTTTGAAGGTAGAAAAGCGTTATACAAGTATAACCCATTTACTATTCATTATGTATTATCAAAATCACCAGGTGCCTTACATTGAGCATTCGTGCAAGCCCAATTTAGTCGTAAGCCAAAGAATCACTTAATGAAATACATAAAACACAGTGTTACTGTTTAAATTGTGTGTACAGTTACAGCGGCCAAAAATGTGAAATATTCTTGATAAATAAAACCCCCGCCTTGTATTTAATGAATACTTGCGCCTACTATGCTACTATATTTTCATGTTGGTTATGAATGTAGTACTTTGAAAGCTAAGTGTTTTCAAAAATTAAGAAGTTTGAGGACCTCTGTATTACTGCATATACTCTATATTTACGTTCTATTTTAACAGTTTTATTGTTCTCCTTTTTCGGATGCTGTTATAGACGCCTACATTTTCCTATGACAGGAATGAATTAAGCTTTCCGAATACAATGGAATGTACTACAAGTAACTACTGTAGTTTAATGCAGTAATAATGTACCATATAATTTATATGCTTCTTTTTATAAGCACTGTTGTTTACACACACCATGGTTGAAAAACAAAGATAGCTGTAAGCTATTGCTAGTGAGGTAGACCAGATGTTTTTGGGCTGGGTTTATCTGATATTTACTAAACCCACCAGCAGTTGGTAGGCTCGTAACTCAAATTCATGCACATAATTTTAAGTATTACAAAAAGCCGAGAGACTGCTCGTATCTCAAAATACTCGTAAGTTGAGGTAGCACTGTATCGCAAAGTTCCAGGTTTTTTTGTTGTTATATTCTATTGTTTTCCCACTCTCATCTCCTTTTATCATTGTCATCAGTTATAATTTGTGACATTTGTTATTTTTTTATTTGTTTTTTTTCTTCCCCCCATTCACAGAGACTTCTGAGGAGCCATTAGTTGATCTAGCTGATGTTTTCAATACTGATGCAGACATCTTGGGAATGCTCGGAAAGTCAAGCGGAGACTCTGGTGCGTCTCTAATTCCATAGGCGCTTTGTAGGTGCTAGATCCTCCAGTCCCAAATGTTAAAGGGAATCCTCAGTGTTCAGACAAGCTTTGTAAGATATTAGAATCCTCCAGTCCCAAATGTTAAAGGGAATCCTCAGTGTTCAGACAAGCTTTGTAAGATATTAGAATCCCCATATACATTTTATTTTTTGTTAATATTTAAACAAAACTCATGACCCTGCAGGCCACCATGTTGCATTGGCATGATATCAATAGTTGCACTAAATGTTTAAAAAAAATAAAAATATATGTTGTGGTTTTAGTACCACATTTATAAATACTATATGTTGGTGTCTTTGATGAAAATTTCCATATTATACTATTTTCAACAATTCTATTGTCTCATCAACAATTCTATTGTCTCAAATGTATCCATCAATCTATCCATCCATTTTCTACCGATTAAAAGGGCTTTAAATAAGCCCAACTGGAAACAGACAGTTTAGTGCAAATAAACTGTTTGTCCATGACCAGAGAACACAAACGTTAGCAACACTAGCATAGCGACACTATAAGTGATTCAAACAATCATTACATCACATTTTAACAGCAACATCATGCTAGGTTAGTCTCATCGCTGATTAAAATCAAAATTATCAAACCTACAGCTCTCACGTCTGTAGCAGACTGACGGATAGTTAGCAGAGCTCCAGGCTTATTTCAAAATGTGTAATGAAGCCTGCCTTTTTACAGAGGTGTCTCTTCAAAAGGATGGATTTTTTATTTTATTTTAATGCAATGGTCAAATCATGACACTAAAAAGACTCATTTGTATAATAGTTTAAATGTATTAAAGTCAGATCGAAAAAAGTATTGTTTCACAAAAACAAATGTCCATTCTTCGCTTTTGTCCTCCTGTGTTGCGTTGTCCAAATCATATTTTGTTGTTTCAGTTTTTCTTTCTCACTCATGTTATCTGGTTTTGGGTTCTTGTAGGTCTTGATTTTTGCCCCTTCCAGGTAGACAGCTCACCTCCTCCTTTTGGTAAGGGTGCAATGACATGCTAATCCTTTTTCTTCAATGTTTACTTTCTTTTTAGCACTTCTAACACTGTATGTCTGTTTGACTTTGCCTGTAAAGTGTTTTACTCATACTCTAATCCTAATAATTGTGGTGTTTATAATCTTTTTGAACCTACTCAAATGCATTGGGGTTATACCACAATAACCCCTAAGTCTTAGTCTAGTCTAATTAGTGGTACTTTAAATTATGTATACAGTATGTCATGTTATTAGCTATAGCTGAATTAAAAGCACCTTTTTACCAAAGTGCCGATTAGTTGTTGAAGAGCTGTAATGTTTATTCCCTGCCACCCCCTGACTCATACGGAAAGTGCCACTGCAGTACTTGCTGCTTTCCTTAATTCCCGACAGTTGGTTAGTTCATTTGTGGCCCTAAGGCAGGGGTGTAAAACTTGTTTCCATCGAGGGCCTCATTGCAGTCATGGCTGCCCTCAGAGGGCCGCTAGTACCAGTGAATGTAAGAATATAAAAGTATCATTATATTATTGCACAATTGCCTAAGGATTTGGTTATTTGATTATTGCACGTACAAATTGATGGATAACTTCCTTTGAAATCATAAGTTAGGGTGATCAGCAGATATTTTTTTAGTATTCATTTATATTTTTACAAAATATAATACAGTATATGATAATTAGGGGTGCTAAATAAAAATGTTTTATCACAAATGAATCGTGATTCTTATTCATCTCCATTGTAAATTGATTAATAATTTTCAAAAATCTCAAAATTTTTTTTTACTAATTAAAAAAAACATTTTACTTACTTGGTGCGCTTATGTCATACGTCAGCAACCAAAAATAGGTTTTGTAACCTATAAGCTGTTTTGTTAAGGTGTTATTATTATTATACTAAGTAATACATTTTGAAATGAATCAATGTAAAATCAGTTTGAATCGAGAATTGTGTTGAATCGAGTATCAATTATGAATCAAATCCTCACCCCAAGAATCGGAATTGAATGGGGATGTGCCCAAAGATTCACACCAATAACAATTGAACATTTGTTGAATGAGTAGATAATATCCAAGTTTAAAACATATGAAATTTCCTGTATTACATACTTTTTTTCTGTCCAAATGGATACAATGAAAACATTTAGTGAGAAAGATGAAGTATCCACATTATTCCCAGATCAATTTCGTATTTCAACTACTAAATGTATTCTATTTCGCTGAACACAACTAACAAATATTTTGTAGAGTGAAAGAGTTTTTTTTTTTTTGTCTTTAATGTGTTGTTTTTCCAAGAGAATTAACACAAATCGAATGTTCAGCTCGACAAAAGGCACTTATGTATGTCATGAACCATTTTACAATTTTTTTCTATTTCCATGTTTGCACAGCTGGTCTGGACATGGGCCCCCTGACAGACTGTTCCTCAGTGACGCCTCATTCTCAGGCTGGTCGTAGGACACCTCGAAGCCTTCCAGAAGAACCTTTGGATGGCATTCTCAGTCCAGAGTTGGACAAGATGGTTACAGATGGTGAGTGTGGCATCGTTTGGAAAGTTAACGCTCAGAATGTAAAACTTCATACCAGGAAAAATACAAAGGTCTTATTTCTTTTCCAGAATCAATCCTCAGCAAACTTTACAAAATCCCAGGTTTGTAAATGCCGCTATCCATAATACCTGTGACTTTGAATGTAACGTGTACAATATGTACTGATATGGCTTTATGTGCTGTGTTACAGAACTAGAGGGCAAAGATGTAGAGGATCTTTTTACAGCAGTCCTTAGCCCGAGCACAAGTCAACCCCCACCGCCACAGTTGCCTCGCCCCCACGGTCCAGGGCCTCTTCCTATCACACCTGGCTCCAGCCTTCCTCATCCCAACACAGGTATTCGTAACTACAGTGCATTTGTAAAGTATTTTGGGTGCCTCACTTTTTCCACATTTTATTTTACAGCCTTATTCCAAAGTGGAATACATATATTAAAATTCTACCCACAATACCCTGTAATCAATCAATAATGATGATGAGAAAGATTTTTTTAATAGATTTTTGCAAATGTATTAAAAATAAAACACTAGGAAATAACGTGCATAAGCCGTGGCGGGCCGTGCGTTTCCCACCTAGGCCTTAGTAATGTCCGACTTCAATAATTACCTCTCAAAATACCATAATTTATGTCACCACATGACCATTGTTAGAGAAATACTAAACAGAAACACATTTGCGCCCTGTTGGGCATTAAATCACCTCACCAGTGTACAAAATGGGTTATTTTCTGGCACATTTAAAAATCAATTAACCCGCATCAGCAATTACAAACCCTGTTTCCATATGAGTTGGGAAATTGTGTTAGATGTAAATATAAACTGAATAAAATGATTTGCAAATCCTTTTCAACCCATATTCAATTGAATGTACTACAAAGACAGAATATTTGATGTTCAAACTCATAAACTTTCTTTTTTTATTTTGCAAATAAAAATTAACTTAGAATTTCAAGGCTGCAACACGTGCCAACGTAGTTGGGAAAGGGCATGTTCACCACTGTGTTACATCACCTTTTCTTTTAACAACACTCAATAAACGTTTGGGAACTGAGGAAACTAATTGTTGAAGCTTTGAAAGTGGAATTATTTCCCATTCTTGTTTTTTGTAGAGCTTCAGTCGTTCAACAGTCGGGGGTCTCCGCTGTCGTATTTTACGCTTCATAATGCGCCACACATTTTCGACGGGATACAGGTCCCGACTGCAGGCAGGCCAGGAAAGTACCCGCACTCTTTTTTTAACGAAACCACACTGTTGTAACACGTTCTGAATGTGGCTTGGAATTGTCTTGCTGAAATAAGCAGGGTCGTTCATGAAAAAGACGGCGCTTAGATGGCAGCATATATTGTTCCAAAACCTGTATGTACCTTTCAGCATTTATGGTGCCTTCACAGATGTGTAACTTACCCATGCCTTAGGCACTAATGCACCCCCATACCATCACAGATGCTGGCTTTTGAACTTTGCGTCGATACCAGTCTGGATGGTTCTCTTCCCCTTTGGTCCGAATGACACGATGCCGAAAATATTTCCAAAAACAATTTGAAATGTGGACTCGTCAGACCGCAGAACTCTTTTCTACTTTGTATCAGTCCATCTTAGATGGGCCCAGAGAAGCCGGCGGCGTTTCTGGATGTTGTTAATAAATGGCTTTCGGCTTGCATAGTAGAGCTTTAACTTGCACTTACAGATGTAGCGACCAACTGTATTTAGTGACAGTGGTTTTCTGAAGTGTTCCTGAGCCCATGTAGTAATAACCTTTAGAGATTGATGTTGGTTTTTTATACGGTGCCGTCTGAGGGATCGAAGGTCACGGTCATTCAATGTTGATTTCCGGCCATGCCGCTTACATGGAGTGATTTTTCCAGATTCTCTGAACCTTTTGATGATATTATGGACCGTAGATGTCGAAATCCCTAAATTTCTTGCAATTCCACTTTAAGAAATGTTCTTAAACTGTTTGAATATTTGCTCACGCAGTTGTGGACAAAGGGGTGTACCTTGCCCCATCCTTTCTTGTGAAAGACTGAGCATTTTTTGGGAAGCTGTTTTTATACCCAATCATGGCACCCACCTGTTCCCAATTAGCCTGCACACCTGTGGGATGTTCCAAATAAGTGTTTGATGAGCGTTCCTCAACTTTATCAGTATTTATTGCCACCTTTCCCAACTTTTTTGTCACCTGTTGCTGGTATCAAATTCCAAAGTTAATGATTATTAGTAAAAAAAACTATGTTTATCAGTTTGAACATCAAATATGTTGTCTTTGTAGCACATTCAACTGAATATGGGTTGAAAATGATTTGCAAATCGTTGTATTCTGTTTATATTTACATCCAACACAATTTCCCAACTCATATGGAAACGGGGTTTGTAAAACATATCTCATGTGGTACTGTCAAAATTAAAATTGCAAAAACCATATTAAATATGAAAAAAAAAAAATTTGAACTCTCAATTTGTAGAACCCATTCGATGCCGTATAACCCCTCGTAGTCGGTTGATTCGAGTGAAAATGGCGGGCATTTCCCCATGCATCGCCGACATTGTGTCACAAGATGTAGTTTATTTTTAAATATCGTTCTTGAAAATCGCCTTGCAAATTTATATCTGCCACCTAATCAACGTTTTGTTTTCCTTCTCTGTGGGTCAAAACTACCTACTCCCTGCTAAATTGCAACTTGTGTTTGGACACTCACTTTGGAATGACAGGTGAGTATCCAATCACAGTCTCGTTAACATCAGGCTACTTGGATAGGTTAATGTCAACAACTTGCGATCTGATTGGCTATCGCAACTGTCCATCAACTGTATGTGTTCTCAAATTCATCCGCTAACGCTCCCGGTGAGTATCCAATTAAAAGATGTGTAAATGTCACATTCAGCGTGAGGCTATCTAGAAATCTTTACTGACAACAACTCGTGATCTGATTGACTATCGCAATTATCTATCATTTGTATGTGCCCGTTTACTTACAGTGCACGGACGCCTACATTGTTGATTCTGAAGGCCCCGGGCAGATTTGGTACAGTATGGCAACATAAGCTAGCTGAATTCTGATTTGATAACAACTCTAACCTAAAAAACAACAGCACTGGAAGGAGCATAATTTGACATGTAGAGAATATGAATACTTTTACATATTTTTATCTTCAATTATGATCATGAATATTCTTAAACCTTCTATTATGTTAAGGGTCAATTTGACCCATTTCAGTTTTTGTGTTGATCAAAGTACTGATTATCTTTTCTTTTTCTTGCTGAAATTTGGTGACTTTTCCTCATCTAGAGTCATGAACTGATGTGTAGAATCTGGACACTTTGATGCGTAGTGGAATGTCTGTGCAGAGTTTTTATACAAAGATGATGTTGTGGGTCATTTTGACCCATACACTTTAATGTGGGTAAATAGCTTTTCAGATCCAAAATAAACATGTCCCTTTGATGTACAATTGTTTGTATTTTGATTGCCTCTGAGACCCAGAGCCAGGTGTGTGAAAAGAGGGAACTTTCTCACACTTGTCCTTGTCACTGTTTTCATGTCATCTCTTTGACCAACTCACCAAAAATGAGCTCCAGAAGGATGACATCTGAGGAGGCTTTATCACAGATTTTTAACTGGGATAGTGATGTAGAGGAAGAGATTTCAGAAACAGAGGATTTATCAGAGACAGAGGACAATGTTATTGCTGATCCAGATCGTCAATTTTCCTACGATGAGGAGGATTCAGAGGACGAGTCTGCCGTTGTTCCTCCAACGTATGAAAACCAAGGAATGCAGCAATCATGCACAGAGGGGACATGGGCATCTAAGGACGGTAATATAAAATGGTCAACATCACCACACCCAAGCCGAGGAAGACTATCATCTTCCAATGTGAACAAAGTGACTCCCGGTCCTACAAGATTTGCTGTCACACGAGTTGATGAGATTCAATCAGCATTTCAGCTCTTCATATCCCCACCAATTGAGAGGATTATACTGGAAATGACCAACTTGGAGGGGAGACGTGTGTTTCAAGAGAAATGGAAGCCACTGGATCAGACTGACTTGCATGTTTACATTGGAGTTCTGTTATTAGCTGGAGTGCAAGTCTATGGAATGAAGAGAATGGAAGGCCAATCTTTCGTGCAACGATGTCTCTTTAGACATTCCACATGATATCTCGTGTGATCCGCTTTGACAACCGCGACACCAGAGCTGGTCGACGTGAAAGAGACAAACTATCTGCGATCAGAGATGTGTGGGATAAATGGGTTAAAAATGTACCTTTGTTGTACAATCCTGTGATAAAGCCTCCTCAGATGTCATCCTTCTGGAGCTCAATTTTGGTGAGTTTGTTAAAGAGCTGACATGAGAACAGTGACAAGGACAAGTGTGAGAAAGTTCCCTCTCTTCACACACCTGGCTCTGGGTCTCAGAGACAATCAAAATACAAACAATTGTACATCAAAGTAAAAGTACATCAAGGAGACATGTTTATTTTTGGGTCTGAATAGCTATTTACCCACATTAAAGTGTCTGAGTCAAAATGACCCGCAACATCATCTTTGTATACAAACTCTGCACAGACATTCCACTACACATCAAAATGTCCAGATTTACACACCAGTTCATGACCCTAGATGAGGAAAAGTCACCAAATTTCAGCAAGAAAAAGAAAGGATAACCAGTACTTTGATCAACACAAAAACTGAAATGGGTCAAATTGACCCTTAACATAATACAATTGGAATTAAAAATGTATTGTATATCACTTTTCTAAATTTTTATATAACCTAAAATAAAGTTGTTATTGGTTTAACCTTTTTTCTTGACTGTTTTGAGTGCATTTACACAGTACGGGTCATAATCAATGTCATTTTTTCAACATAATACAAGGGTTAAGCCCCCCTTAATAGTTTGGTTTGAATTTTTATTTTATTTTTATTTTTTTACAAAAAAATGCAGACAAATTCAATATAAATATGCAGGATGGGTGTAAATAAAAATAACATAACCTTTCATTATTGACTATGATCATAAATCATTTGGTTTCCCCTCACTTGACAGGTGCGCATTACTGCGATAAACTATCCACCGTCACTACACCAAAACAAAGTCAGCAACAAAACCGCTTTTGAGCAAAAATGGACACTTTCTGCCGTAATAGCACCAAAAAAAAACAAATCTTATGTTGTATGGACAGATGCCGCCTCTCTTTCATTTGCACCAAAAGATGCACACACTGTGCTCAGCCGGTGATGCCTTCATGGCCACGAAAACAGTCGGACAACTCCAACACCACACATTACCTGTAACTACCCAGTCGACACATTGATGCTGTTCACACGCAGGCAATCGATGTCATTAACAGCGTGTTATGATGAGGTGGTGACTTGTCCAGGGTGTAACCCGCCTTCCGCCCCAATGCAGCTGGGATAGGCTCCAGTACCCCTGCAACACAGAGAGGGACAAGCAGTATAGAAAATGAATGGATGGATGTGAGTGTTGCTGTTTTGCAGGTTAGTTTATTGCAGCAAAACCAGTTAAAGAGTTAAATACTGCATGCAAACTCACATTTTGGCAAAAGAACGGGCATTACATGTACACCCAGACTCTACATTCAGACTTTTGCTTATTCGAGTCCCATGTATTAAGAATGTTAAAATGTTGATCGTAATCATGGAATGCAGTCACTAGATTGGATAAATAATAATAAAAACTGTATTGATATATTTACAGAAAAACTTTTACTGTATGCCATGGTTGTGTCACAGTACACATTTCATTGTGCAAAATGTGAAAGTTCTACGGTGAACAAAATGGGATCTCTGAAAGGGGTATGTCTCAAATTTTTCCACAGCAGGACCCCCACCCAGACATTCAACAGACAGTTCATGAAAAACTAGATTTTTTATTTTCATTGTCTTTGGGCTTTCCGTTATATTATTTTGTAACATAAATGATTTATTTATGTTACAAAATAATATAACGGAAACCCCAAAGACAATGAAAATAAAAAATCTATTTTTTTTGTAAAATAAATAATTTTTTCATGTTATAAAATAATATAACAGAAATTGCTGCTAATATAATAAAACATTGAACTTGTTATGTCAGTTTTGGGTGATGCTGGTGTGGCGACAATGTGCACGTGTGATGTTGCGCACATATGCTCCAAAAAATGCTCAGGAAGTTTGTGTGTTTGCTCAGAAAACTTGTGGAGACCCTTTGTCTGCGCTTATGATGCAAATCATTCCGGTCCACCAGTAACGCCCACATTACTGAAACGACAGTCCAAGTTACCTTAGTAAGATAGAGGCAGACAGAGAGCAGCAGTATTAAGAGGATGAGCCTACAAGTTGGACATACAAAAGTTTTTCAAAAAAGTACGTTTTTACAACTGCTGGAAATAACATATAGCTCCAGTTAAGAGCTAACATTGTCATGGAATTAATGGACCAGGTGCTGCCCATTTTGATAAATTAATAAAAACCCGGCTAGCAAACCAAGTCAAATTGTTAGCAAGATGGTGATTGATTTATGTCACTTGTTTTAGGTCTAAAACTCAGTTCTTAAAACCTTGTGACGCCCCTGACCAGGCCATACCATCCCTACAGTAAATCATGGTGGTGGCAACAATATGATGTGGAGATGTTTTTCAGCAGCAGGAACTGGTAAACTAATCAGGATAGATGAAAATATGAATGCAGCATTGTGCAGAGACATCCTGGATTAAAACCTGCTCCAGAGCACTCTTGAACTCAGACTAGGACAACAGTTCATCTTACAGCAGGACAACAAGCCTAAGCACACAGTCAATATATGAAAGGAATGGGTTCAGGAGAATTCTGTAAATGTACTTGAGTGGATCAGCCAGAGCCCTGACTTGAATCCCATTGAACATCTCTTGAAGCATGGCTTTGCACCAATGCTTCTCACCTAACCTGGTGGATGGATCTTGAGAGGTGCTGCAAAGAGGAATGGGCAAAACTGCCCAAAGATAGGTGTGCCAACCTTGTGGCATCATGTTCAAAAATACTTGAGGCTGTAATTGCTGCCAAGAGTGCATCAACAAAGTATTGAGTAAAAGCTGTGAATTGGTTTTGTTGTTGTTGTTGTTGTTGTTGTTGTTTTTTGCCAAAATCTCTCTTAAACATTTTTTTTTTAAATACATTTTACACTGTCATTATGGGGTTCTGTGTGTAGAATTTAGAGAACAAAAATGAATTGAAGGCTGTAACGTCACAAAATGTGGAAAAAGTGAAGCTCTATGAATACTTTCTGGATGAACTGTAAAAGGCTTGTTGTCACATTGTAAAGCTCAGCTAAATGAACCCATTATTTTTCTCTTTCTTGACTTGCAGGTAATCCCATGTTTCCCAGGATGCCATTGATGAATGGAATCATAGGACCAAGCCACCGTTTCCCTTCGAATTCAGGAGCAGGGCCCCTAATGCCGGAAAATTTCGCCCCCCTCAACCGTATGCCTTTTAGTGACAATCCCAGGTAATGTACTGCCGCCAACATGTAATCTCTATTTGTATATCATTTATTAGTCTTTGTAGATATCTGTAATTTATTTCCTTTTACATGGATAGGAAGTTTAATCAAATGCCTAGAGAAGCAGTTGGTCCATGGCCGTCTCCTGCCCATGGCCCTGGCCCCACACCCTCTGGATCACTGCCCGAGGGGGAAACTGAAGCCATGTCAAATGCCCAACGTAGTACGCTTAAGTGGGAGAAGGAGGAGACGCTCGGGGAGCTTGCAACGGTAGCACCTGTCCTTTATACCAACATCAACTTCCCTAACCTCAAAGAGGAATACCCAGGTTAGTAATTGGCCACAAAGCACTCACTACCTTTGATCTTTAAGCTGCCTCCCTAATTCCTTTGGTCTGTCCTCAACAGACTGGTCCACCAGAGTAAAGCAAATTGCAAAACTTTGGAGGAAAGCTAGTTCACAAGACAGGGCCCCATATGTGGTAAGCTCACACTGCATGTTACATTTTGTTTTCTACAACATCTAAAGTATGTACAATATACACAAAAAATGGTGCATACGAGCGTAAACCATTAATTTCTGCATTCTTCTGTAATACATCAGGCCTCTTTTGCTAAGCAACCTCAGGCATTTAAGGGTGAACTAATTAAATAGTGGCAGCTTTTCACAGTCCACAATAGTCTTGCTAATGCAGTTAACTTTAAGTGTGTCTTTCTGCATTGACCTATATGCCTGAGTTGAAAAAATATCTAGCAGTAGCAGGGATGGGAATCGAAAACCGGTTCTTGTTGAAAACTGGCTCACAGTGTTTCTATTCCTGGGAATCATTTGCCAATTTTGCTAACGATTCCCTCGAATCACGTTTACACGCATACTGCCGATCAGTGGCACAAACACTGGACAGTTACTCACAAGAAAGAGTGACAAGGAGTCAACTTACAATACTTACTTCAAAGGGAGAAAATGCTGCCAGAAAAATTGGCAGACATTATGTGATAACTTTAAATGAATTACTTGATTTTCCTGCGGGCTGAAGTATATTTTTACCAGCAGCATGTCGTCTGCTGTTAATACTGCAAGGATAACACTGCCTATCATGTTAGCGCATTATTATTATAAAACCTGCTATTATTAACTGTTAATATGGAATCCCATACATTACTTAACGAGACAGCGTCCAACTGGCTCAAAGGGTGCACGCCTCCTCTCTGTATAAGAAGTGTTCTCCACAACTGGAGATGCCATTATTGGTCAAAAATATCGTGTATGCTTCCTGAAAATACAGAGATCCTTATTTCACAGCAAATATATGGTTAATGTTCATGGTCAATGTTGCAAAATTGCATAATGCGCAATTTAATTGGACTTGACTTGCTTGTATTTGTCATTGGCACATGTGTTTGCATGCTCCACTTGTGTATTAAAAAAAAATAACAGTCATTTAGGTTTCTATTTGAATTGTTAACATGTTACTGAGCATTCTTTTGTAGTTATCATTTGACATGGAATGATTTTATGTTGTATTTATTTTATAAATAATACATTACTACGTTATTTTCAAAACAAAACCTCATCGAGACTGCGGTCTCTAAAGACCTCACTTTCGTGTTTGTACACTCACATTTCTTTTTTCTAAACAAAGTTGATGCTAATCAACTGTTATACTTTTTTTCCAGATAAGAGAATAAATAAAGAACCCAAATCGCTTAGCAGAATCGAAAATGGAATCCAAATCATAAAAATCTTACCAATTCCCATCTCTAAGCATTAGTGATCACTATAGTAATACTGATTGTCTAATGCTATAGTAATACTAATTCATCTTTATAAACTCCCCCTATTCATTTATACTGTATACGGCACTTTATTTATATTGTGTATTGAATGCTTGTCTTTCAGCAAAAGGCCAGAGATAACCGAGCAGCCCTGCGCATCAACAAAGTCCAGATGTCGAATGAGACAGTGAAGAGGCACCATCCACAGCATCCACAGCCCCCTGAGGTGTTTGATCCCAACATACCACTAGACACTGAACTGCTGTTTAAAGACCCTTTGAAACCAAAAGAGTCAGAGCATGAACAAGAGTGGAAGTTTAGACAGGTAAGAGGGTATGCAATTAAGTCAGGGCAGCAGCAGGTCCACTTTCTATTTAGACATCTAAGAGGCGCATTAGTAAAACATCCCAAAACTACTGCACTATCCCTTCGCATTAACCCTGATGACATTGGTGGTTAGTAGGCCCAGTTCCCTTTTTTTGCATGCCACTTGCAAATGACATTTGCCCTCGTCAACATATTGTCTAATGCAAAAACTTTTCCTTTTGTCTTCCGACAGCAATTGAGGCAGAAAAGCAAACAGCAAGCAAAAATTGAAGCTACTCAGAAACTGGAGCAAGTTAAAAACGAGCAACTGCAGCAGCAACAACAACAACATCAGCAGCACACCAACATCCACGGTGAAGGAGATGGCAACAACAGTGGGAACCAAAGCCCGGCCTCCCTGCCCAGCAATGGAAGCACATCCCCAATACAGCATCTGAATTCTAAGGACAACTTTGCCAGGCCACAGTTACCAGGGACACCTACATCATGTCCTTCCGATGATGTGTTTTTACGACCACCTCCTCCTCCTCCATCTGGCTCGTCATCCCAACCTCAGTCCCCACAGGTTTTTTCACCAGGCTCCTCTGGCTCCAGACCATCTTCTCCATGGGACCCGTATGGCAAGATGGTAGGAACGCCAAGACCACCAACTCTGGGGCCAAATGCATGTCGAAGAATGCCCATAGAATCTGGCAAATCTCCCAACTCTTTGATGGAACAGCAGGACCGAGGGAGGCCTTCCCCTGCGCATGACAATTTTGGCTCCCCAACATCCATGAGCAATGATCCTTATTCCAAACCTCCTGACACGCCAAGGCCTTCTGGGGAAATGGACCCTTTTTTGAAGCCCATGGGGCCTCCGAGGTCCAGCCACGCTGCTCAGGGAAGACCCCCAATGGGCTCGCCAGGCAGAGATCCATACTCTAGACCAATGATAAGAAACGAGGCCTATCAACGCATGGCCCAAAACAGGATGATATTGTCCGACCCTTACTCAAGACCTTTACTGACACCAATCCCTGGAAGCAATGAGTCTGGCTCAGTACCCCTGTTCAAAACACCCATGCCCCCACCACAGGCTCACGATGCCTTATACAGAGGAGGTCAGCATCCTACAGACAGGTTTTCCCAGAATCAACAAGCTGATCCGTATGCTCAGCCCACACATACCCCTAGGCCTTCTGGTAATGACAACTTTACCAGTCCTCCTCGTATGGGCCAACATCACCCTCAAGCTCACTCATTTGCCCAGCAAGGACAAATGACGCAAATGTCTACAAATCCTTATGCTCACGCTCCTTCGACTCCGAGGCCGGACCATTTCACATATGACCCATTTGCTCAGCCTTCAGTTAATACTCGCTCTGTCGGTGAACCTGGTGCTCAACCGCGACCATTCTTTGAGACATATGCCAGACCCCCTGGCACTCCACGTCCACATGACAACTACAATCCACCTTCAAACACCCAAAGCGCATCCTCTGACCCCTACTCGCATGCTCCTGCCACCCCTCACCCCAGTGGGATGAACCAGTTTTCTCATCAGCCACACCCTGTCCAGAGGATGTCACCTTCCCACTCTGTAGACCCTTATTCTCAGCCACCTGGTACTCCACGACCCCCTGCAGTAGAGCGCTTTGCTAAGTCGCCAGGTAACCAGAGAGGACCTGTTGAGACATTTACAAGTACACCTGGGCCATCAAGACCAGGGAGTAGCGACATGTTTTCCCAACCCGGAAACACCCGATCAATGATGAATGACCCCTACACCCAGGCGCCAGGAACACCACGTCCTGGACCAAATGGGCTCAATAGACAGGGCTTAAGACCTGGATCTATGGCAACTCAGGACCCCTTCTCTGCACCTCAAGGCAGGTTTCAGGAAACCTTTTCTCACTCTGGCTCACAAACACCCAAACATCCTTGCATACCAGAAGATGGATTTACACGGTCACCCTCCAGAAGACCCAGTCAAACACCTGGTCATGACCCATTTGAGCAAACCCCTATGACCCCTCGGCCACAGTCGGAGAAAATGGAAATTAAAGATCAGTCAAGCCTGGGTAACAGTGCACTTCAAGACCAGAGTCAGCGTCCTAACAACCCCCAACTGCCTGCCATATCCTCTGAGGCTCAGGCTGTTGCCCTTGCTGAAAACGAGGAAAGGCTCAGACAGGTACTTCTGTTATTTCCTATTTTCCTTTACTCTTTTTCAAGAGTTTATTGTAGAAAACCTTTTATCAGCAATGATAGAATTCAATACTGTCTATCAATATCGTCAATCTTCCTGATAAAGGGGTAACATTTGCCGCTGCGGTTTAATAGGAAGCATGTATATTTATTATTGACACCGGGCATGGGCTGTTCTGATTTTAACTGGCAGTTTTTGTCTATATAGTAATTCATCAGTGATTTATGAAACCTTTATTATTTAACATCTTTCCACTCTTGGGTTTTATAGCGTCAACGAATTCGAGAGCTCATCCTGAAGCAGCAGCAACAAAGGAGTGCCATTCGACAAGAGAGGTGCCCTCAGGAGCCTGTTGGCAACATGGCTCCTGTAACACCAAGACCTTGGCCCCAGGATGATCCAGGCCAACAGGGGGACATGTTTAACAGACCTCCACCACCTTACCCCGGACAAGGACCCATAGGAGGGCCAATGAGATGTCCTGGACCTTTTCAAGCTGATCCACGTGTTCCATTCACGAATGAAGGACAAATGCTTAGGGGCCCACACCCTGGAGATCCTAATTTTAGACATCAGGGATCAAGGTTTGTAATAGAATTACATTTTTTTGTATTGTCACTTGCTTGCTCTAAATATGTTGCCGTTGACCTTACATGTTCTTATCCTATTGTAGGTTTGCATTTCCAGCTGGCGCTCTAGGACCTCATCCACCCCAAGAAATTTTTCCTCGTAGACAACATCCATTGCAGGATATTCCTCCTCAGATGAGACGTTCCATGTCTGCCGAAATGGCAAAGTCGATTGGTGGTAATCCAATGACAGTTCATCAGCACTTTCCGCCACGCGGTATGCCAGTTCAGCAGCATAACATCATGGGCCAGCCCTTCATTGAGCTCCGACACAGAGCAGCAGAAAACAGACCACGCATGGCATTCCCCAACATGGATCCCAACATGCATGCTCAAAGACCTACTGGCTTTCCAGGCACGCTCGACAACAGGTTTCCATTACTGCAGGGGCCCAGGATGGTTGACCCAATGACCAACCAGAGTGGCCACGTGCACTTTTCAGCCAGCATGGACAATCTTAATCAGCAAGCCCAAATGTCAGAAAATATTCAGCTTAAACAGTCTCCTTTGATGAGATCCATGAGCCAGCCTTCTCCAAATGAGACCCAAAACATATCTACATCCCATATCCTTTCTGCTCCCCCTGCTGGCCCGAATGAGACTGTCTCAGTGGCCACAAGCGAAACTGGAGAGGAGAAATTGGATGCTGAGGAATCGGCGGTGAAAGACCTCGAAGATGTAGAGGTGAAGGACTTGGTAGATTCTGACTTGGAAAACCTTAATTTAGATCCTGAAGATGGCAAAGATCTGGATCTTGAGACAAATGACCTACACCTTGATGACTTTTTGACATCTGGGAAATTTGACATCATTGCTTACACGGACCCTGATCTTGACGACATTAAAAAAGACATGTTTAATGAAGAACTAGATCTGAGTGATCCTATGGATGATAGTGCTGACACTGCAGAGATGAACAAAAGCCTGGATCCCAGTAATACTGAAGCTTCATCCAGTTCAGCAGCCATACTGGAAAAAACAGATGCTACTGATGAAAAACCGGCAGAAGTCAAACATGACACTACTGAGAGTCAGGAATCTGTGGCTTTGGAAATAAAAACAGAGGTCAAGGACTGTCAGAAATCCCCAGAAGTCCCTGGAACAAACCAATCAAACCAACAAGGAGCCCTCTCCGACTCCACCCCTGTCCTCTCCAGTCTACTCATTAAGCAGCAGCCTGAAGAGCAGCCATTAAACCCAATAGTTGAATCTGTCACTCAAGACAAGAACACCCTGCCCCAGCAGAACCAAGCCACTGACAGTGAGCATACACCCGTCCTTTCAGTGAGTCAAGCAATGCCCGGCGGCCCCGCTGCCGCTGAGTCATCCATGACAACGTTTGACACGGACCAACAAGTGGGGCTAGTCTCAGGAGTGGATCAGCAGGTTTTAAACCAGGTCTTGGGTCAGAACAGCCAACACCGTCCTCTTCTGCTGGAAGAACAACCTCTGCTGTTGCAGGACCTCTTGGACCAGGAGAGGCAAGAGCAGCAGCAACAGAGACAAATGCAAGCCATGATACGACAGCGCTCCACTGACTCTTTCTTTCCTAACATAGGTACTTCTTGCTCTAACTTAAAGCCTTAATTAGATCTGCAATGGGAATATTCATGTTTCACAGCAGCATAGTGGATAGTAGCATCAAACAAGAATATATTTATTTTTTTAATCCAAGACCCAAAATACATAAACAAGTTTTGTCTAGTACATGTTTGAAATACAACTTTGCTGACACTTTTTCAGAAAACTGCCACGCACAACACAAATTCTGATCTGCATTTTTGGCCCCCCTTCGTGTGTATAAATTAGGGGTGAGCGATGATTAAAATTTTTATTCAGAATTAATCGCACTATTTCTCCGATTAATCACGATTAACTGCATTGTAGGCGCAAAACCCAAAAATGAATTCAAAAGTAGTGTGTAGTGCACCTTTATTGGAATATTCTCCCTTATGAACAAAAGCGCCAAAACATTTGTTGTGCAAACACAATTTAAATCAGTACTTGTTAAACAGTAGCAGTTAAATAGCATATTTTATGAAAATCAACTCAAAAAATGTAAATACCAATATTCAAGCTTTTTGCTACTGCCAGGGCGTTTAAGTTATCCTGTTTGTTATGGAAAATAAATATAATCTACATTCAAATACCTGAGCCAGAATCATAACATCCGAACAGGCAATTTCTGAGGTAACAGCATAAACATTTTTTTTTATCAGGGAGAAAGAAAAGAAAGGGTGAATCACAAAACACTTCACCCCTGGGATTTCCCTTACAGGGAACTGGAATGTAAAGTCAATTTTAATAATGGAGTTCCTTCAGAGAATTTCACTCAACACGGTGCAGTTTGATCATTCTTAGAACTTGACGGCCATTAATTTTAAATTAATGGCCGTAATATTAAGTCCCATAATATTTACTGTGCAAACACACTTTTAACACTGTATAACTTCAGTGACGTACGCGCGGATAGGCAATTATATCATCCGCAACCGCGTCACTAAAGTCGTCATCCACCCGCCATCCACCCAAACCAACATTTTATCAACACCGCAACCGCCCGCCACCGGCCCGTTGTTACATATCAGGGGTCGGCAACTTTTACCACTCATAGATCTAATTTGACCCGTTTTACAAAGTATAGAAGATAATGGGAGCCGCACACATTCTCGTGACTGTTTGTGGGTGCTTATCCAGAAAACAAGATTGAGGGCGTGCTATGAAGTTATTGTCTTTGACACTTTCAACAACATGTACAAACTGTTTGCCTGTCCAGCAACATGTTGTGTCAGCTTCCGCAGAAACACGTACAAGATTGAAAGGCAATACTGGGTGACACAGAGTACACTGATGGTTGTGATATAAAAATTATAACACTCTTACTAATATGCGCCACACTGTGAAGCCACACCAAACAAGAATGACAAACACGTTTCGGGAGAAAATCCTCACAGTAACAACATAAACGCAACACAAAAAATATCCAGAATCTTTTGCATCCATGAGTCTTCCTGACTATATTATACACCCTGCTAGCACCAAACCCCGTCCCCTGTGTGTTGGTAGGGTGGGTGTTTGGTGTGGCTTCACAGCGTGGTGCATATTAGTAAGAGTGTTAAAATTGTTTATATTACAACCATCAGTGTACTCGGCGTCACCCAGTATGCCTCTCAGTCGTGTACGTTTGTCTGCGGAAACCACATATAACATGTTGCTGGACTGGCATGCAGTTTATACATGTTGTAGAAGGCGTCAAAGGCAATGGCTTTATAGTACGCCCTAATTCTTATTAACTTGGTGAACGCCAGCAGATATTCGCGAGAAAGTTTGCGGCTCCTGTTGTTTCTTTACTTTGTGACATAAGTCAAAATGGCCCTTAGAGTGGTAAAGGTTACTGATCCCTGAACCATGTATATCAAATAATTCCGAATGGTTCAACCGCCACCCGCCCCGAATCTATTTAAAATCTAATTTTTCATCATGTCACCCGCCTGACCCGCGGTTTATCCGCGGACTTCGCGGATGAGACCGCAAACCGCGCATATTTCAGCAGAGAGGCATTATGCTGTTTTCATGATAGACAGAGCATGTGAATGCAGCATCCACTTTTCATCAATATAATGCACTGTATATCCGAGGTAATTATGCTTACCGATTGATGTCCAGTAGTCCCCACTGAGAGCAACTACAGCTGCATGTTGTAAAGTTGTTTCTTTTACGGTCCTCTCCTTTTCATACAACTGGTATATTCTTCGTGCGATGGTGTGTCTTGATGGCGGCTCATACGTGCTGTCACTTTTTGCGATTCACACAAAATTTCTCAGGCCGGCGTCTTCCACAACACTAATGAGCTTACAGTCTGGAACTATCCCCTTCGCTATAGCATCTGTTAGCTTCTCTTGCTCTCGTTTATCTATACTTCTCCCGCACGCTGCATTTTTTAACGTAGTCTGCCGAAGCTTGGCTCCAATTGTTACTTTGTTGAATAGTGTGCTCGCATCAACAGTGTGCTTCGCGTCAAGGTGAAATTTTAGACTGGAAGTACTCCTGTGATAAGAAAATTCAGCTTGGCAGTGGCTACAAACCACTTTGCTTCTGTCATATCCGCCGCCTGAAGTACTTTATGATGAAAATGACACTTTAAAAGTTCTGTTAAGTTACCTTTCTTCTTGATGCTTTTGTTTTTTTTCCGCGTTCTCTTTCCTTTTCCGTTGGGGCCTGCAATAGGCGTTGACAAAATAAATGCATGTTAACAACATACGCAAATGCGCGATAAAATATTTGTCGCCGTTAATAGATTCATGTGTTAACTCTAAATTTACACATTAACTTGCCCACCCTTAGTATAAATACATAATGTGTATACATCCGTATACACTACTAGGCTATGCAGTGTCAGTTTAGTTTTAATTCTAATAAATACCATTTGTTGCTTTTTTCAGACTTTGATGCCATCACTGACCCAATCATGAAAGCCAAGATGGTTGCCCTCAAAGGCATCAACAAAGTCATGGTTCAGAACAACATCGGAATGTCTCCAATAGTTATGAACAGGTAAGAAGCTGTTTTTTGTGCATAACTCAAAATGCAAACACACACACAAAGAAGTTGATTCCGTATTCCTAATGTTGAGGATATGAAAGCAAATCATGGCTAAACAATGGAATACTGTAATCATGGAGAGATAATTCATGAATACTATTTTTGTGCTCGTGTCTCACAGGTTTACACCTGGTCCTGTAACACCTTGTTCTGAAAGTACACCACTTCCCCCACAAGTTTTAGGACAGGTAGTAGAACTTCTTAAATGAAAATATGTTACATCAGGCAAATGATGTACTAACAAACTTCTCGATTACCTTTTTCATCAGGATGGCAAATTAACACAAGTAACACGACCAAATCCTCCCAATTTTGGTCCTGGATTTGTTAGTAAGTTTTTTTTTTAATTAAATGGATTTGCATAATCGCTTGTCTTGAAGTATTGTCAGATTCAGAAAAGTATTTATTTATGCCTCCTATTCTGTCTGGGTTGCTAACAAAAGAGCTTCTTCTTTCCAGACAACGCTCAAAGGGCACAGTATGAAGAGTGGCTGCAGGAAACTCAGCAACTACTTCAAATGCAGCAGAAGTTTCTGGAGGAGAAGATCGGAGCTCACAGGAAGTCAAAGAAAGCTTTGTCTGCCAAGCAAAGAACAGCAAAGAAGGCAGGGAGAGAGTTCCCAGAGGAGGATGCCGAGCAGCTCAAGCATGTCACAGAGCAACAGGGTGTTGTGCAGAAAGAACTCGAACAGGTAAAAGCTCAGGCCTTTCAAGCTCCTTCACAGAATGCTTTTTTTTTCCTCTCCGAATGCAGCTGAGATAGGCTCCAGCATCCCCCACAACCCTGCGAGGGACAAGCGGTAGAAAATGGATAATTGGAATCTCACCCCTAACATTGTTGGTCTAAATCCCACTGCACAAAAAGAACTGATCTGTAACTTACAGAACACATTTCATCGTTAAAATTACTTGCTTGATTGAGTAAATACCAAGCTACTGCAATGTGCAGCGCAATTTATTATATTAGAAAATAGCGAGCATGCGACAAACCAATCAATTTTGAATTAGTCGTAATACAATAATACAACACTACTTATAAAAATGTGTATATTTTCAGCAACCTTAGCTTTAAAAGTATAAGTGGTGTAAGTGTAACATACAATCAGTAAAGGTTGTTCATTTATATGTTCAATTTCAAACCTTTTTCACTAAAGGCGGAATACTAAAGGGGATGTGAGAGATGCTAAATACTAAAAACGTTAGAGTTTACAATATGTATTCAAAGAGAAATCTTTGTTAGTTAAAATAGTCAATATTTTACATTATGCCATTTTTGCTTTATTTTTACCATATTTTGTTGTATTTTTTTATTTTATTATTATTATTTTTTTAATCTGTAGAATATGACTGGGCCAGTAGCCATGTCACTCCACTTCCAGGGTATTCGCGGGGTCTTAAAAAGTCTTAAATCTAACAATTTGAATTTAAAGCCAATAATTTACCAAAATATCTCCTAAAAGGTTTTAAATACGATATCGAAAGGTCTTAAAAATCTTATTTATGTAAATTGTATTTAAAACATGCATAAACTTCAGTCTTGCTATTAAATGTTTAGATTTTTGGGTACGCTGTAATGTAACTACAAAACAGAAGTAAAGTAGGCTACCTGTGCTGCCCGGTCAAAATTAATCGCGCACTACCTAGTATGAAATGCACGCGCATCGGTGTATGGTTACAGTTTAGCATAGCAGCAAATTAAACTTAACAAAAGCCCACAGCAAAGCTGAATTACTTGCATAAGATTAGTAAGTGCAAGTTCAACTTTTTTGTGGCTCTAGGACAATAAATTTAATGCATGCTTGAAGCCGGTGGATGAAAACGTATTAAGTGTTTAGGACTCGGATGTGGAGACATTGAGGAGGGAAGCGTTTGTAAACATTGTGATGAAAGTGAATGGAATGATAATGTAAAAGTCAAAAATCCGTGATAAGTCTGTTTCAAAAGATGCTGAAACCCCACAAACACTTGTGGGTAAAGTGGGGCAAATTGCCAAAGGAGATCAATATGTAATGTTTATTAGTGAAATCAGACTATTACATATAGTAAGCACACACTCAATTATCTGTGGTAGTAGTGTATTCACATCAGTAAAACGAGAAAAAAACATAATTCTCTTATATTATATCTATTATTTATTCCAATAATTTCAAGTCAACTTCTCATGCCTAATCTTTTCTCCAGGTTTATACTGTAACTGACATTAAAAGCTATAAAAATTGTCTGTTTAGTGGTTGGGTGAGCAAAAGCTAGCGAGATTTGTGAGTGTTAGCTTGTCATGCTTGAATAAAAATGCGTCCTTGTTTATTAGCAATATGTTTTCAAAAGAGTCACCAAAAAAACAGTAAACATTCATTTGTACACACTAGATACGAAATGAGCTTTGCCAATTTGAATGTTATCCACTTTATTGTCATCCAAATGGTTTAGGCTTTTACAACTTTGTGCAGATACAGTAGGAGTACAGTAGATGTTTTTATATGTTTGCTCATTTCTGGCAGCTGCAAAAACACTGCAGAAGTTAACCATTTGGCTTTAGCCAATATGCTAATAGTCCCTCTCACAGACAATATATGGTTGTGATTTCTTCTTCCATTGCTGACTTTCTGGTTGTTGTTGTTACATGAAAACAATTTATATGAAGCATACTGCACCTTTTGCAAGAAATAAATTCCATGGCAAATCTGTAAAAGGCTGTAATGATGTTTGCCAATATTTTTTAATTACTTTACAATAGTGAGGCTCCTTGGTATTTAGTTAGTTTAACCATTTTGTTTTCTTATGTGAAAGAGCAGTGAATGAATTCATATACTTACAATTCATTCTGGCCCTCAGATTTTCCTTTGTCTTTGTCCGTATTGATATGAAGTTGTCTTAAATTATATTCACTCCGGTCTTGAAAATTCTTAAATTTGACTTATTGAAACCTGCAGATACCCTGCACTTTGGAAATTGCTGATCTTTGACATAAACGTGAATGACTTCTAAGCTTGACCTCTCTAATCTTCAACTGCTGTGTCAAAGCCTTTCCCCATCCCCCCAAGATTTATAAACCATTGTTTTCTTTTCTTACACATGGAAATGTGACCATGTTCACTTTTTTTTTAGATCCGAAAGCAACAAAAGGAGCATGCTGAACTCATAGAAGAATACCGGATGAAACAGCAACAAAACAACATGACACCCTTAATTCCTGGGATGCATCCAGTGCCGGGTCCTGCTGGCATGGTTCCCAGTGGGCCGCCAATAGTCCAGCCTCAGGTGAACCCCATTATGCAAATGCCACTTCATACTGGCCCGCCGAACGCTGCTCCAAGAATGCCCAACCCGCCACCACCGGGCTGGCACCCTGGGGCTCCCATTCCCATGGTTGGACCTGGAATGCCACCTATAATGCCCCCTCAAGTGCACGTGGGACATCCAGCACAGCCTCATCAGATGCCAATGGGTAACGTGCTTCAGCACTCCCAAATGCCAGTGGAGCCACAAGTGCCACCAGCACCTCAAGGGTCTGTCAAACCCATGCAAGCAGGGGGTGTGAAGTTTGATGACAACAATCCATTCAGCGAGGGTTTCCAAGAGCGGGAGAGGCGTGAGAGGCTCAGGGAACAGCAGGAGAGACAGCGGGTGCAGCTCATGCAGGAGGTTGAGCGGCAGAGAGCCCTCAAACACCGTATGGAAATGGAGCAGCAAGGTATGATGGGGCCAGATGAGAACATGGCGCCGCTCGCTCAGATGCCGTTCTTTAACTCGGAGCTACCGCCGGACTTCATACAGCCCCAGAGGCCTCTTGTACAGCAGCAGCAACAGCTTGGACCAATGTTCCCTCAGCCGCAGGCCATGGGCTCATCAACTGGGATCTTTATGCAAGGTGAAAGGAGGCCTACGATGGGAAATGGGATAATGCCTCCTGAAATGGGGCCTGATCATCTTGGGCTACAAGCATCAAACTTTCCACACGGTCAGCCCAGGCCTCGTCCATTTAGTGGACCAGGCATGATGCTTCAGATGCCAGGCGAATGCCCACCATTTGGGGGCGACCAAGCTACACCTCTTCCGTCTAACTTTCCTGGCTCAGGCCAATCTTTAATCCAGCTGTACTCCAACATCATCCCAGATGAGAAAGGAAAAAAGAAGAGAAACCGCAAAAAGAAGAAGGACGACGATACAGATTCTGTCAAAACGCCTTCAACTCCGCATTCGGATCTCACTGCCCCACTCACGCCGAGCGTCTCAGACACCTCGTCAACGCCAACCAGGAACCCCCATCTCTTTGGAGACCAAGACCTGTCAAGATCACCCCTTGGGTGTTCTACTCCAAGTCATTCTGAGCTAGAGAGACAACTTTCCGGAGGGCATTCTGGACAAAGTGGACTTGCCCTGGATGCAGCGAGAGCTCAGGCTCAGGAGCACGACAGGATCCTCAGCAACATCAAGCTGGAGCAGACTGACGCCAGTGAGTGTCACGGCTCAAGAGATGGGCCTGTCAGTTCAGAGATGAGCTCTGTGAAGGAGGAAGGCAGCAAAGAGAGCATGTCTCCTTTCCCCTTAGGTCAAATACCAAACAAGGGTGAAGCTGGCAATGAACTACTGAAACACCTTCTGAAGAACAAGAGTACCACTCCACCAAGGTTCTCCCAGCAGCAGTCGGAGGAGAGCCTGCGATCAGAGGAGGAGGAACCTGCTGACTGCAAAGCCCTGCTCAGGCAAAGCTCTGTGGACAGCAATGGGGTCAGTGTCTGTGTTAGCAGTGTGTGTCATGAGGTTGTAGCGCACTGGGGGGTGGGCGGCACAGTGAGTCATCCACCAGATAAGTGTTTAGGAGGCGCGCTGAGTCATATGTTACGAGTCATACCTGTCATAGTTTTGAATGACTCACTGATGTATTTGAAAACCTCATCCTCAGAAGTCCTGAATTAAAAGTATCTCTTAAAGCGGTGGACCGGAACATTATTGAGTAGAACCTGCATTATAAACCAGTCCCAAATAATTTGTCATCACGATAAAATAAGATGAAAAAAAAACTAAAATATTCAGTTCTCTATAGTATTTCAGGATTTACAATAATGTTATACTCTACAAACTTTTGAAACTGAATAACAACACAAAAACATATGTTAATGTATTTAAAATAAATATGATTGAACTACAGCAGGGGTCACCAACGTGGTGCCCGCTGACCTGTTCTAAAAATAGCTCAAATAGCACCACTACCAGTGAGCTGCCTGTTTTTTAAATTGTATTTATTTACTAGCAAGCTGGTCTCGTTTTGCTCGACATTTTTAATTCTAAGAGAGACAAAACTCAAATAGAATTTGAAAATCCAAGAAAATATTTAAAAAACTTGGTCTTCACCTGTTTAAATAAATTCATTTATTTTTTTACTTTGCTTCTTATAACTTTCAGAAAGACAATTTTAGAGAAAACATACAACCTTAAAAATGATTTTAGGATTTTTAAACACATATACCTTTTTACCTTTTAAATTCCTTCCTCTTCTTTCCTGACAATTTAAATCAATGTTCAAGTATTTTTTTTAAAGTTATTATTGTAAAGAATGATAAATATGTTTTAATTTAATTCTTCATTTAAGCTTCTGTTTTTTCGACAAAGAATATTTGAAATATTTCCTCAAACTTATTATGATTAAAATTCAAAGCAATTATTCTGGAAAATCTAGAAAATCTGTAGAATCAAATTTAAATATTATTTAAAAGTCTTTTGAATTTCTTTTAAAATTTTTGTTCTGGAAAATCTAGAAGAAATAATGATTTGTCTTTATTAGAAATATAGCTTGGTCCAATTTGTTATATATTCTAACAAAGTGCAGATTGGATTTTAACCTATTTAAAACATGTCATCAAAATTCTAAAATTAATCTTAATCAGGAAAAATTATTAACGATGTTCCATAAATTATTTAACATTTTTAAACAGATTCGAATTAGCTAGTTTTTCTCCTCATTTTTTGGGGTTGAATTTTGAATTTTAAAGAGTCCAAATTGAAGATAAACTATGTTTCATAATTTTATTTTCATTTTTTTCGTGTTTTCTCCTCTTTTAAACCGTTCAATTAAGTGTTTTTTTCATCATTTATTCTCTACAAAAAACCTTCCGTAAAAGGAAAAAAAATTACGATGGAATGACAGCCAGAAATACCCATTTTTTTATGTATATAGATTTATTTATTATAGGTAAATTGAGCAAATTGGCTATTTCTGGCAATTTATTTAAGTGTGTATCAAAATTTGCATTAATCAGTACCCAAGAAGTAGCTCTTGGTTTCAAAAAGGTTGGTGACCCCTGAACTACAGTGTACTTTGTATCTAGACAGCTTTAACAATTTTCTTTGCGGTTTCATACCTTATCTGTTCACACTGAAGTCAAAATAGATGTGATTTGTCGCCTGGGTCCCGATACAGACCACAGTCCGCCTGTTTGGGACCTTCAACCTAGCCTAAAGTATGAGAGCACTTTAATATGATGAATGTTAATAATTTTCTGGTATGGTTTCATCCTTAGGCGTATTCTGATGGCACACTGGACATTCAAGGGCCTCTAATGCACGAACAGGAGAAGAAAAAAGGCAGGAATAAAAGAACCCCAAAAGGAGGAGAGAAACCTCCATCTCGCTACAAGAAAAGGAAGAAGGAAGGAGATGAGAGGCAACTGGTTCACCCTGACACCGTCATGACCCAAATCAAACAGGTACACTGGTTTACATGAATCATTGAGGATGGTGGTAGGTGTGAATTAGTGGCATAGGCATAAAGCATCACACCGGATGTTGGAAGCTCTGACCTTTATTAACTTGTTTTATTCTCATCCTTGTCTCTGTTTTGCACAGCAACTCTCTTTGCTTCCTCTTATGGAGCCCCTTATTGGTGTCAACTTTGCCCACTTTGCTCCCTACGGAAGCGGCCAGCTCAACGGCGAGAACCTCCTATCTGGTACTTTTGGCAGTGCCTCGCTGGATGGAGTGTCTGACTATTACTCGCAGCTGGCCTACAAGGTAAAATCTGCTCATCCTATGAATTTTTCAGACAGCAAAAGTAACATTGAGAACTTACCTTCACTTGGCCATGTTTCCCTAAAGCAGAGTAACCTGAGTAATCCACCAACCCCTCCGGCATCACTGCCTCCCACGCCACCACCTGTGAATAGGCAGAAAATGATCAATGGTTTTGCCACAACAGAAGAGTTGGCTAGCAAAGCAGCTGCCATGGGTAAAATATACCGCATATTAAAGCATTGACTTGGCTGAGCTTTTATCCGTTTGTAGTATGACGACGTGCTTCTCTTTTTGCAGTGTCAAAAAGCCTTGTACCAAAGCCGTTACATGTCCCGTTTAGGACTGAAGACGATCTACTAGCCCGGGCCATTGCCCAGGGACCCAAAACAGTGGATGTCCCCGCCTCCCTTCCCACCCCTCCACACAACAACCAAGAGGAGCTAAGGTATTTGATACATACCCTATTTCCGTGTTTCATACACTTACGCACACAAATGAGCGATGGGTAAATGGCACCTCAGTGAGTGTGTGTTAACATCGTATTGATACTGTGTTGGTGTTTAATAGTGATCATCCGCCAACTGCTGGATTAAAAAAGTCCCCACATTTGACCTACAAAAAAATAATTGATTTTGTTCTACTTGCTGGGAAAGGAATATGAAATGCACAACTCTGGTCAATGAGCCAAATCGTAAACAAGGGAAGAACATTTACCTTAATTTGTGATATAAGATCAAAATGATCACACACTTAGAAATGTATTTTTTTGTAGATCCAGTTAGTACATGCTGTCCATTGTGAGTGAAATGATTGATCCTTGATGAACACAGTCTGGTGCTTTGCAGTCAAATGACACAGCAGCTGTATAGGTCACATGTCTTTTTTTTTTTTTCTTAAAATAACACACGCATCAAGGCTTCAAGAGACACAGTATCACTCTTTGTCTTTAACATTTATCAGCATCGGCCTCTTTTTATCGGTATCGGTATACTATTTTTTTCAACTACAACAGCACTACATCAGCAGATACGATATATACACGTATGATACCAGTATTTAGTATTTTAAACTACAAATGATTGGTCAAGTAGATAGTAATAACCACTGCTCAGGCACCAGCCCATTTTCCCTGCTTGTGAAAAGGTGTTTTTTTTTTTCACCGCAGCGCTTACCCATTTACCCAGCGCCAAGCCTCATTTGGTTAGATTCTGAGTTATTGTGATGAAGAGAATTTCCATCTTTTCACCAAATTTTCCAGGAGATTTCCTATTTTTTTGAAATGCAAATGTTAATGCTCCTCTTAGACACGCGTAGAAAGGTCTTCGGTATTATTCCGTTATCGGCCTCCTCGCTACTGATAATCGTTATCGGCCCTGAAAAAACATATTTGTTGCTCTCTACTCCTTGTGTTTAATAAGGCATCAATGGTTTAGTATCGTTTGAGCCATCACTAGCATAAATGTTTCCATGGTGTGTGATTATTTTCTCCCTGCAAACTAACAGTAACCGGGGACAGGAGCTTTGCAAAGAAAGGGACACACCTGACAGTTTTGTTCCATCCTCATCCCCCGAGAGCGTGGTTGGCATGGAAATCAGTCGTTATCCAGACCTGTCACTGGTGAAGCAAGAGCCGCCTTCCCCCTGCCTCTCCCCTGTTCTCCCCATGCTCCCTGCGCCGGATGGCAAAGGTAGGTGACTCTCTCAGAATAAAGGTATTTGCTTATGTAATATCTATAACAATCTGTGACAATCTCGCCTCCTAGCATCAGAGGTCAAATTGCGGGAGATAAAGACGGAAATTTCAGGAACATTCTTTGGATCCCCTTTTGGCCCCATGTCTAATGATGCTAAACCAGGGCTGGTTTCTGTAGCCATCACGTTGAGGCCGGCTGCAGCAGAGGTAAAACTACTTCAATTTAGTGTAAATTAGCTTTGTCTTTTAATTTGTATTGTCTTTTAATTTGTATTGTCTAAAGTTCGCTTGGTTAACATAAGGGATACATACCATACCCAGTCTTAGAATCAGAATACAAAGCTCTTGTAATTGAATCAAACTTTATTTATACAGCACTTTCCATGCACAGGCAGGCGATAAACACAAAGTGCTGTACAAAACAAAACAAACAGACATAATAATAGATGAGAAGAAAACACACTGAGACAGCACTGTTGACAATAACAAAGCAAAAACTAAATATGGCAAACATTTGAGGAAAATTGCTATTAACAACCACACACCGTAGAGGAAAAAAAAACAATTACTGGATACCCTTGATTGTCATTTTCTGTTCATTATTGTGTTCCTCTTTTTTGATGAATGTATTGGCTTTTAACACGTATATTCCTACTGTAATGACCTCACACTTGGGTAGTACATACAAACCTTGCAGGGTAACACGCTATATTATATCTAACCATTAAAAACTGTACATTTTCTCACCAAAATGTATGATTTGAACACTTGATGTTTTTATGTTTCTCCCCAAGAACATCACTGGTGTGGTGGCAGCCATTTCCGAGCTGCTTTGTGTCAAGATTCCTAGCAGCTACGAGGTCAGTAGCACCCCAGACCGGGGGCCCATCCCAATGCTAGCTTGCCCTCGGATGGACATTCGCCCTCCCATGCCTTTTTACGGACAAGCAGACAATGGAGGCCTTCACGGTCGGCCTGGACAGATGATCAGGCCCAGTACTCCACAGGGAATGATGCAACAGCACACACATCATTTTCGCTTCCATCCCAACAGTCCAGGTGCAGAAAAAAGCAATCATCCTTTTTAAGGAGCAATGAAATACATTTAAAAACATGTTTTGCACTGAATTGTTTTAGTTTCAAATACATTGTTTTATGGATAGATTTTTACCATGGACCATTGTTGTAATAATAGTGATACTATAGATTATTGATACCCCATAACACCACTGCACTTTAACTTCAGTTGATGTTTTGTGAGCCAATTGTAATATTTGGTTTTACTCTAGGCTCTGCTGTGGCCCGAGGACCCGACATGCGAACTCCTGGCAGCCCTGGATGTAAACCTCAGTGGTGCCGCAACTGTAAGGTTGTTGTTCTGGGCAATGGAGTGCTAAAATCCCTCAAAGATCTGCCGTCTCAAATAAAGGTACCCCATCACTGTGTTGTTAGGGTTGACGTAAATTAACAAAAATAAACAAATGTCCTGACTTCTGTCGAGAGGATATTACTGTATGTAATTTAAATTGCATGTGTTAGATGTTTAATGTATAGATGTGTTTGATAAGCCTTTTTATTTGTTTTATAGCCTATGTCTAATAGACTGTTCATGTGTTTTTATAGTCTATAGACCAGGACTATTCAACTAGTTGCCCGTGGGCCAAATTTGTCCCGGGAGCAAAACCATACTGGCGCCCAGCGTTCAGTTCAGTTCACATTGTTTTCCACAAAGTGATTTATGTATCTAAGGTGTTGCTGTAGCTTGTTTACTTCAGGTGGAGTAAGTAGGCATTTGTTTAACTTACTTATTATACTAGCAGTGTTTCTCAGGGTTCCATTTTGGATCTCTCATTTTTGCCATTTGGGCAATTTAACCGGCTGAGTTGAGTTGAGTTTGAGTTTATTTCGAAGATGCATGCATACAACATGCGACATGACAATTTCCGTTTTTTCTTTTCAACATTTTCGAAAAGGAGTACAAAAAAGAATGGCTTATTTATCCCTGCCACTTTTCCTTTTCATAGCAGTTGCTAACACTTTTGTTAACTTCCTGTTCTCACTTTATTCACAATATACTCCATAAGTAATAACATTAAATAAATAAATAAACAATTATTAAAGTAAGTTGTATTTAACATGGTGAGATAAATAAAATTAGTAAAAATAATGCAGAATGTTTATTATGGTTCTTCTTCTTTGTACTTTGTAAACACTTTAAGTTTGAAGAGTTTCTTGGAGTATATCATGTTAGTACATTGTTTGATTTCTTTACTTAATCCATTCCATAATTGAATTGCACATACTGATATACTAATGGTCTTAAGTGTTGTGCGTGCATACAAATGCTTTAAATTAAGTTTTTTCTCTAAGGTTGTATTTCTTCCCTTTTGTTGAGTATAATTGTATGTTCTTTGTGTATAATTTTAGCTGTTTGCAAGTTCACTATGTCGTGTAATTTCAGTATTTTCGATTCAATAAATAAAGGGTTTGTATTTTCTCTATATCCAACATTATGTATTACTGTAACTGATCTTTTTTGTAACACCGTTAGTCAATGAAGTGTACTTTTGTAGTTATTTCCCCATATTTCTGCACAATAACTCCGATGTGGTAACAGTAGTGGCTTGTGAGTTGAGTTAAAATAACTTTTTGCAGCAGATTCTTAAAAATACTACAGTGCTCTCATAGAGATGATCTTGAACTAGCTTTTTTGCAGAATATCCTTAAAACAGCAGAGGGCTCATGTAACTCCTGACTAAATATACAAGTGCAACCATTTACCATTTAAATAGACCACAATAAAATGTTCACTGTAGAGGGCAAGAAAGAAATCCGGCCCGGCCCTCTAGTCTTTAGCTTTCTGGAAATGTGTCCCCAGAAAAGTGTACTTGACTAGCCCTGTGACAGACTTTTGATTCAAGTTGAGCTTGAAAGTTTGCATATATTTAGTGCTGTAAAAATATTATTCTTATTAGGAACCTGAAGGCCGTTTCAAAGATGAGCTGGTCTTCTGCAGTCAGAACTGCTTCCTACTCTACTGCTCCTCGTCACCAGTGCGGTCCAGATTTTCCACAGAATCAAAGGTTTGTAGCACATAATGCATGATCAACACAGTGAGTGTGGGATAAATGCACTGCATCATGGTTGTCATTCTCATTTTTTCAGGAATCACTGAGCCTTCTCTCGGCCTCAGATCAGACGGCGGGTTTTTCTAAAGCCCAGCACCAGTACAACAACAACATGTCCTCAATGGATGTTCATTGTCTAGCCCAGCTTGAGCCCAAACACTCTCCCCCGTCCACCTCTCCAATCCGCTTCCCCATGGCTGGCGAGACACCTAAGCTGGAAACAAAGTCTGACGCCATCAAAGTGACCGTAAAGCTAAAAGCACGGCCAAGATCCCACGAGAGCTGGCACCAGGTAAAGAGACAAAAGGGTCTTCGGTGGAGGAAGTGGACTGTCCAGATTGTGATGCCAAGAGGAAACTCTCAGCTCCCGGATGAAGATAAGATTGATGACCTCTTGAAGAAACTTGGTGCCTCCTTAAGACCCCCTGCATCATTGCGGGATCACCGGCGATGTTGTTTCTGCCACCAGTTTGGAGATGGAATGACCGATGGTCCTGCTCGGTTGCTTAACGTTGACCTGGATGCTTGGGTGCATCTCAACTGTGCCCTGTGGTCCACAGAGGTGTACGAGACACAAGCTGGGGCCCTCATCAACGTGGAGCTTGCCCTCCGTCGTGGCCAAACAGTGCGCTGTGTCTACTGCCAGCAGATTGGCGCCACAAGCGGCTGCCATCGCTTGCGCTGTACCAACGTCTACCATTTCACGTGTGCCCTGCAAGCTCACTGCACCTTCTTCAAAGACAAGACCATGCTATGTCATGCACACAGGCCGCGGGGCACAGCTGGGCTTGCGCTGGAGCACGAGCTACGGTGCTTCGCCGTCTTTCGCCGCGTCTACGTCCAGAGAGATGAAGTGCGTCAGATAGCCACGGCTGTGCAGCAGCCTGAGTTGGGCTACACCTTCAGAATAGGGAGCCTTGTGCTTCATGCCATCGGCCAACTCATCCCTGTGCAAATGGCAGCCTTCCACTCCTCAACCGCCATCTTTCCAGTTGGCTATGAGGCTTGTCGTATTTACTGGAGCATGCGCCATGGCAATCGCCGTTGCCGATATGTCTGCGCTGTGGAGGAAAAAGAAGGACAACCAGAGTTTACCATCAGAGTTATTGAACAAGGCTATCAAGATCTGGTCCTGACTGACTCATCGGCAAAGGGTTAGTCCTCGCAGAGAGATTTGAGTCAGATTTCTCAACTTGTTTTTAACTTTCATCTCTTCTATTTAGGAGTGTGGGATAAGGTTCTTGGCCCTGTTGCTGAAAGAAGGAATGAATCAGGAACACTGAAACTCTTCCCAGTCTACCTTAAAGGAGAGGACCTGTTTGGGTTAACAGCATCAGCTGTTGCCAGGATCACTGAATCGGTTTGTAGGAGCTGTCTGAGAACCATTGTGACTGTATTATACATCATAAAACAATAACAATGTCTTACTTTACTGATAAATTTTAGCTCCCTGGAGTGGAGGCTTGTGACAGGTACTCATTCCGTTATGGACGCAACCCTCTAGTGGCACTGCCTCTCGTGTTTAATCCGGCCGGTAGTGCCAGGGCCCAACCAAGAACCATTTCTTCTCGCACCTCACTGGTCATCAGGTAACAAGCGGTGAAACCATCGATATTATAATTGTTTATTTTTGCATTAATGAATTAATGACATGTACCTGCTCTCAAAAAAAAAAGGCCGCAGCCTCAAGCTGTTTCTGGAGGCAGCGCCAGGTCTAATCAGAATGTGGCTCAGGGAGAAGGCGGTGCCCCCCACAACAAGCCTCCGGTAGTGCACCCGAGATCGTCTCAGTATCGGTGGATGAAGAGCGAATGGCGAGCAAATGTCTATCTGGCTCGCTCCCGCATTCAAGTGAGTTTTTACTCTAAAATTTATAATAATATTCTGGAACTTAAAACAGGACTTGTTACGATTTGAATTTACATTTAAAGTACCAGTAGAATAGAAAAACAAGTTGCTTCTATATTGAAGCTATTATTATATATATCTGATTTATAACACCAAAATACTTACAAAGTTTGCGACTAAATATAGCTATGATTGAAAATAGTATTCATCTCGCAGAAATTCCCAAGCCATTTTGAGAGATTATGAGCAAGCCAGTCATATGATCCGTGACATAGAGGTGGGAGCCACAGATCCCTTCCCCACCAACAACAATGCAAATCATGTAGACTTTAATCCTGAACCCTACATTTTTTTACCTGAATGTGTGGAGGATAAACTACAAGTTTTAGAAGCTGTGTGATGAACAGATTGAGCTGTAGTGAAACACAATAGCATCATGTAGCAGTATTGCTAAGTGCTAAACAAGAAATACAAATTACGGACATAGTACAACAATCACTTAATACATACTGTCTGCTCTCACTGTGATGTTGACTGATAGGATGTTCATATCTTTCTGTTTAGATGAAGAATTAATCGTAATTCACACAAAGGGTAAAAGGACAATTTGCTACTATTGTCATGTCCCTGTCTCCATCTCTGGGTATAAATTGAATGTCACAGACGAACAACTGCTAGATGTATGGCTAAATCCTCTTATTATCCAAATGAGACAAGCTTTACAATCTGAAAAAAAAAAACGACGCGATGCAACAGCAGCAGTCAATGCTACAGCAAAAGCTTTTTACCTCTCTTATCATTGTGCCGCTAAAAATAGTTTGTCTGTGTTAGTGCATATATTAACAATATCGTTAATATTTAGTTAATATTCAGGTCACGAGATGTAAACATGGCGGGTTTTGGATGGTTATTTAAATGGTTTTGTGGGCGCAATAGAGAGCTCCCATTGACTCAATTATTAGCAGACTTTATTTATTTATTTACGACTTACAATGCATAAATAAAGAAAAACATATGTTTTTGTCTTACGTAGGGATTGTGAATGACAGACAGCACATCATATTCTAATTTCCAGTATGCCTGATCTTCTGATAGGAGTGCAGAAGCGTTCCTATCATGACGACATCTGACCCCAAATCTACAGAAATTGCCAAAGATATTAAGGAGCAAAATATTCAAAATGGCTGTCTCGAATTGTGGCATTTTGTGATGTTTAGACAATATTTTCACATACTTTGCTAATTGGAGATACAATTGGATATGGTTTAGTGGATGCAATTAAACACCATTAAGACTATAAAGTCAACTTGTTTTTGGCAGTGAAGAGGTGTCTGAGACACTCGCGTAAGATCTGAGTGAGGAGTTAAAGGCGTTTTGACAGAATATGTATCGTCATCTTTCTTCTTTTTGCGGTTTCTCTTCTTTTTACTTTAACACGCTGTCTTGTGGTCTAGATAATATATATTAGATCCACAGTCACACTTATAAACCAGTTTTTGCGTGTGTCTGCAAACTGTTGCATTGGTTCATTTAGAATATGTATTAACAAAAATCTTTTATGAAAAAAAAATTCCTTTAAGTTTGCATTTTTTGTGTCTTGAGCACAGCATCTCTCCTATGTGCATATATGCGCACTAAAAAGTGGATTTCATGGTGCAATGCAATAGTCAGCTTCTAAAATGCCCATAAAAAGTGGTACATGCCTGCTGCTTGTTTGATAGCAAAACGTCACAGCTGATATAATGTATGTGCATTAAATGATAGTGTCTCCATGGTGAATGCTACATAGTACACACAAAAACCTCATTTAAATTAAGCAGTCTGCACCAGTTATGCATAGCACATGCAATGTTAGTTGATGGCATCGCAAGCTAATAATACACACAATTTTATAGATAGCACATGCTGTTTTGCATGTGGTATTTGGATCTCAATAAATCAGGCCCTCTCTGTATTTTAAACACAAACATAATGCTCAAATATTCCAATCATATTTATGACTACAAACAGGTATTTTTAAATGCAAAAAATGGTGCTGGAATATGCCAAATATTAAAAAGAAAACATTTTGTTGAATGTCTTCAAACTGTCAATGTAAACATTCATTGTACAAGTGGAAAACAATAATGTTCAATTTATTGTCTTTCAACTTTTAACTTCCTGAGAACCAGTGTCCTTCTCTATGGATATTTTTGTATTGGTTTCTTGGAGTATATCATAAATTGCATGTCACAGATGAACAACTGCTAGATGTATGGCTAAATCCTCATATTATCCAGATGAGAGGCATGATTTATAATCTGTAAAAAAAAATGTGACGAGACGCGATGCAGCAACAGCATTATATCGGCTGCTTCAATGCTACAGCACAAGCTAGTTACCTCTCTTATCATTGCGCCTCTAAAAATAGTTTGTCTGTGTTAGTGCTTATATTAAAAATATTGCTAATATTGAGTTGATATTCAGACCACAAGATGTAAACAGAGTATTGTTGGTGGGTTTTGGATGGTTATTTAGATGGTTTTGTGGGCGTAAGAGAGAGCCCCCATTGACTCAATTATTTGCAGACTTTATTTACGACTTAGACTGCTAATGATAATGATAATTTTCAGGAGGATAACTGGCAAATTAATGTCTAACAATATAAATAACTCACAAATTGATGTGTGGCCTTGCTGGCTTCTTGGTTTCGCATCAAGGATATTTTCTGGGTGCGGTTCATCAAGTGGCTTTTCATATTACTCGTATTTCCCCCACTTGTTGTAGATGTCGCTGTGTGCAGTGTTGGAGATGTAGTTTGCTTCTGAAAACTGCCCACTGAAAAAGCTCCAGAAAAGAAAACCCTAATTTCAGTGCTCCCAAGTTCTCATTTGTTATTGTTAAATACCACAGAATTATTGCTAGCATTTTGAAACCGAAACACAATACCATTACATCCCTAATTATAATGTTACATTTTTGTGGCTTCTACATTTCTAATGTCTCCTTAGACACAGTAAATATCTCCTGTAATTATTTCACAGGGTCTTGGTCTGTTTGCTGCTCGAGACATGGAGAAACAAACAATGGTGATTGAGTACACTGGAACCGTTCTCCGAAATGAGGTTGCCATCAGGAAGGATGAGGCCTATAGATCTCAGGTGTGCATCTGTTTGTACACCATAACCCCTTTACTTTATACAAAATTAACCAATTGTTTCTCTTCACCCACCCGTCTCCTTTCCAGAATCGAGCGGTGTTCATGTTCCGCATCGACAGCGAGCACATTGTCGATGCAACTAGAACAGGAGGGCTCGCAAGGTACAGTGAGATTCTTCTACTGGCTCTGCACCTCCTCTTAGTAAAGAGAACTCGCTAAAAGAATCCCTGCCATACACAGTTTGTTTAAGCACGCTTAAAGTAAAGCCTCTGGCCTTTCTTTGTTTGTTTGAATGCACTCGTGACTATAACCTTTGCTGTGTGGCCAGGGTGCCCCAGGCTGCTGATTTCAAAGTATTTTGTATTGTACGTGATCAGCAATTGACTATTTCATTTGTTGACATTTCTTACATCTGTTTCCATAATGCTTTGAATCAAACATTTCTCACTTAAAAAAAAGAAGCGTATACTTCTACTTGCCAGGTAAGTTTGCTCAGTCATCTGTTTCTCTAAATTCGGTAAACAGGTGTACGACTAAAAATGTCCAACTGACATTTTTTAATCTCTTTTTTTCTTTGATCAACAGGTACATCAATCACTCTTGTGCCCCAAACTGTGTCGCTGAGGTGGTAACGTTCGAAAGGGGTTACAAAATCATCATCAGCTGCATTCGACGTGTTGCAAAAGGAGAGGAGGTGGATACTCTTAGCTTTTTTTATTAATACCATTTAAAAAATAGCACTTTGCTGCACAATGGAACCTCAAAAGATTAACAAAGCATACTGGGACTCTGGTTTTGTATGATATATTTTGCACTTCTTTCCAGGCGTCTTCGTGATTTCACATATCATCAAAAATATCATGAAAAACTTTTGGTGCACTCAGCATCACGAGAAAAACATCAGTATACTGTATCACTATCCATTTTATTTGCTACAGGGGAGGAATATTTACTTTTGAAATTATCCTTATTTTATAAATGCAAATTTTTAAAAGTATGCTATGGATCAGTGGTTCTCAAATGGGGGTCCGCGTATCCCTGGGGGTACTTGAAGGTATGCCAAGGGGTACGTGAGATTTTTTTTTAATATTCTAAAAATAGCAACAATTCAAAAATCCTTTATAAATATATTTATTGAATAATACTTCAACAATATATGAATGTAAATTCATAAACTGTGAAAAGAAATGCAACGATGCAATATTCAGTGTTGACAGCTCGATTTTTTGTGGACATGTTCCATAAATATTAATGTTAAATATATATATTTTTTGGTGAATAAATGTTTAAAATTAAGTTCATGAATACAGATGGATCTCTGTTACAATCCCCAAAGAGGGCACTTTAAGTTGATGATTACTTCTATGTGTTGAAATCTTTATTTATAATTGAATCACTTGTTTATTTCCCAAAAAGTTTTTAGTTATTTTTATATCTTTGTTTTCCAAATAGTTCAAGAAAGACCTCTACAAACGAGCAATATTTTGCACTGTTATACAATTTAATAAATCAGAAACTGATGACATAGTGCTTTATTTTACTTCTTTATCTCTTTTTTTCAACCAAAAATGCTTTGCTCTGATTACAGGGTACTTGAATTAAAAAAATGTTCACAGGGGGTACATCCCTGAAAAAAGGTTGAGAACCACTGCTATAGATGACTTCTAAGTTATAGTTTCACAAAAGTTCTTACCCTAGGTAATGTGAATTAATTTATTTTATACTGTTACAACAATTTCTTAAACAAGACTTATTTTGTAAAACCAATTTTTCTTACCTATTGGTACTTGTTGTTGTGTGTTTGATATGTTCATAAGTCTCAAACATTTGAAATCAAACAATGGAGTCATTGAGGAGATATTTTTAAAACAATCTTGCCTTCCATCAAACATCCTCCAAACGAGCTGTTTGGAATTTATCCCACTGGTGACGTTTTTCACAATTTTGACGTCAGCGAATATCTCTATATATTGTCAAAATTTACCCAAAAAGTGCTATGCGAGGCCGTCATTGTAGTCATTTTGGGGCAGACTGGCACGTACACACACATGCATACTCCGGTGTTGCCATTGCTAGTACAGAGAGCATGTAGTTTTAACTTATCTGTCAGTGGTCTTGCGATGGAAGCGCTAAAAACTACATCGTGGATGAAGATTAAGTAAAAATGGAGGCATGTAAATAGGACTGCCCACAGAGACGGTTAGAGAGCAGCTTGAAAATGGTCTGTAAAATATAACCGTTTCAACATTTTGACCAAAGAACCAGCATTACATGTTATGTAGACCACAAGTAGTGTTTAAATGTAGAAAAAAATAATCATAATTTTACCCCTTTAGGTATTTTTTGATATTCTTCAGTAGCATAGGAGTACAAAATAAAGTAAACCACTGTATTCATCAAACCAAACACTGTGGAACCTCGACTTATTAACTTAATTGGTTCTTGAACAGGGTTTGTACATAGAAAAGTTGGTATCCATCTATCTATACATCCATCCATTTCTATCCCTTGTCCCTTTCGGGGTCGTGTATTGAAGCACGTTTTCCATAAAAAAACAATGTAAACACGAATATTGGGTTCCAGCCTCGACAAAAGCCGAGGATTTAGTAAAGATTTGCATACTTTGAACACCAAATAAGGCACTATAGCATAATGTATATCAAACAAACATAACAATGGGGTAATAGATTAGTTTTCTTTTTACCGTATTTTTCAGGCCTATAGGGTGTGGTATATTAGCCACACCCACTAGATTTTAGGGAAAATAAATGTTTTTTTCCATATATTAGCCGCATCAGACTATAAGCCACAGTTTTATACGTTGCAAAATAAATATTTACACAGAAAGATTTTGTAAATGTTTATTTACCTATGTAGTTGTTTTCAAACAGTGTTTGGAACATAGCAGTAAAACAGCTGATCAAACACAACAGAATTCATCATCATGGACCCACTAGCGGGTACCACGGTGGAAGAGGGGTTAATGCGTCTTGCTCACAATACGAAGGTCCTGAGTAATCCTGGGTTCAATCCCAGGCTTGGGATCTTTCTGTGTGGAATTTGCATGTCCTCCCCTGTGACTGCGTGGGTTCCCTCCAGGTACGCTGGCTTCCTCCCACCTCCAAAGACATGCACCTGGGGATAGGTTAAATAAATGATAAATGGGTTGTACTTGTATAGCGCTTTTCTACCTTCAAGGTACTCAAAGCGCTTTGACATTACTTCCACATTTACCCATTCACACACACATTCACACACTGATGGAGGGAGCTGCCATGCAGGGCGCTAACCAGCACCCATCAGGAGCAAGGGTGAAGTGTCTTGCTCAGGACACAACAGACGTGACGAGGTTGGTACTAGGTGGGATTTGAACCAGGGACCCTCGGGTTGCGCACGGCCACTCTCCCACTGCGCCACGCCGTCCCAGGTTGATTGGCAACACTAAATTGGCCCTAGTGTGTGAATGTGAGTGTGAATGTTGTCTGTCTATCTATGTTGGCCCTGCAATGAGGTGGCGACTTGTAGTGTAGCCAAAGAAAGTGGCATAGGTTGGACGCAGTGTTGACACCGCTGTGAATAATTCCTCAATGTTTCAAACCACACTTGGCTTGCTCATTGCTTTCTTTAAACCCATAGTGTGCTAGCAAATCAGAACAATGCTGTTAAAAAGCACAAAAAAACACTTTGAAATCACACAAACTAGCAATTAGAGCAGCAGCTAAAGACAACAATGCTCTGCTGACTGAGATCGATCAGCCCGCCAACAGTTAATGTGCTGCAGACACACAACACTTCGTAAATCAAAGAGTTTGTATAATGAGAGGTTCGTTATTTGAGTTTTCCTGTACAGCTAAAATAAAGTTAAATGACCCTTTAAAGAAGCCTGACAGACATGTCATGGAGGGGGAACAGGAGGTTGTGTTTTTAATGTACAAACCCCGTTTCCATACGAGTTGGGAAATTGTGTTAGATGTAAATATAAACAGAATACAATGATTTGCAAATCCTTTTCAACCCATATTCAATTGAATGCACTACAAAGACAAGATATTTGATGTTCAAACTCATAAACTTTATTTTTTTTTTGCAAATAATAATTAACTTAGAATTTCATGACTGCAACACGTGACAAAGTAGTTGGGAAAGGGCATGTTCACCACTGTGTCACATCACATTTTCTTTTAACAACACTCAATAAATGTTTGGGAACTGAGGAAACTAATTGTTGAAGCTTTGAAAGTGGAAATCATTCCCATTCTTGTTTTATGTAGAGCTTTAGTCGTTCAACAGTCCGGGGTCTCCGCTGTCGTATTTTACGCTTCATAATGCGCCACACATTTATGATGGGAGACATGTCTGGACTGCAGGCGGGCCAGGAAAGTACCCGCACTCTTTAAATACGAAGCCACGCTGTGGTAACACGTGGCTTGGCATTGTTTTGCTGAAATAACGTTGCTTGGATGACAACATATGTTGCTCCAAAACCTTTATGGACCATTCAACATTAATGGTGCCTTCACAGATGTGCACGTTACCCATGCCTTGGGCACTATTACACCCCCATACCATCACAGATGCTGGCTTTTGAAATTTCCGCCTATAACAATCCGGATGGTTATTTTCCTCTTTCTTACAGCAGACACCACGTCCACAGTTTCCAAATATAATTTGAAATGTGGACTCGTAAGACCACAGAACACTTTTCACTTTGCATCAGTCCATCTTAGATGAGCTTGGGCCCAGCGAAGCCGGCGGCGTTCCTGGGTGTTGTTGATAAATGGCTTTCGCTTTGCTTAGTAGAGTTTTAACTTGCACTTATAGATGTAGCGACCAACTGTAGTTACTGACAGTGGTTTTATAAGGTGTTCCTGAGCCCATGTGGTGATATCCTTTACACACTGATGTCGGTTTTTGATGCAGTACCACCTGAGGGATCAAAGGTCAGTAATATTATCGCTTACGTGCAGTGATTTCTCCAGATTTTCTGAACCTTTTGATGATTTTACAGACCGTAGATGGTAAAATCCTTGCAATAGCTCGTTGAGAAATGTTGTTCTAAAACTGTTCGACAATTTGCTTACAAATTGGTGACTCTCGCCCCAGCATTTCATGGAAACTGTTTTTATACCCAATCGTGGCACCCACCTGTTCCCAATTAGCCTGCACACTTGTGGGATGTTCTAAATAAGTGTTTGATGAGCATTCCTCAACTTTATCAGTATTTATTGCCACCATTCCCAACTTTTTTTTTCACGTGTTGCTGGCATCAAATTCTAAAGTTAAAGATTTTTTGCAAAAGAAAAAATGTTTATCAGTTTCAACATCAAATATGTTGTCTTTGTAGCATATTCAACTGAATATGGGTTGAAAATTATTTGCAAATCATTGTATTCAATTTATATTTACATCTAACACAATTTCCCAACTTGTATGGAAACAGGGTTTGTATTATTTTAGTCTTGTGATAGTCATGAAATATTTTATGTACAAAACCCAAAACCAGTGAAGTTGGCACGTTTTGGTAAATAAAAACAGAATACAATGATTTGCAAATCCTTTACGACCTATATTCAATTGAATAGACTGCATGGACAAGATATTTAACATTCGAACTTGTAATCTCTTTGTTTTGCAAATATTAGCTCATTTGGAATTTGATGTTAAAGTGAAGCCGCTGCTCCTTCACATCGAGAGGAGCCAGATGAGGTGGTTCGGGCATCTGGTCAGGATGCCACCCGAACGCCTCCCTAGGGAGGTGTTTAGGGCACGTCCAACCGGTAGGAGGCCACGGGGAAGACCCAGGACACGTTGGGAAGACTATGTCTCCCAGCTGGCCTGGGAACGCCTCGGGATCCCCCGGGAAGAGCTAGACGAAGTGGCTGGGGAGAGGGAAGTCTGGGTTTCCCTGTTTAGGCTGTTGTCCCCGCGACCCGACCTCGGATAAGCGGAAGATGATGGATGGATGGAATTTGATGCCTGCAACATGTTTTTAAAAAAAAGCTGGCACAATTGGCAAAAAAGACTGAAAAGTTGAGGAATGCTCATCAAACAGTTATTTAAAGTTAAAGTACCAAAGATTGTCACACACACTAGGTGTGGCGAAATTATTCTCTGCATTTGACCCTTCACCCTTGATCACCCCCTGGGATTTTATTGTCCGTCCCTTAGATCGGTAGGTTGTACGTTCAATACCCGGCCGACTCATACCAAAGACTATAAAAATGGGGCCCATTACCTCCCTGCTTGGCAAACAGCATCAAGGTTTGGAATTGGGGGTTAAATCACCCAAAAAATCATTCCCGGGCGCAGTCATCGCTGCTGCTCACTGCTCCCATTTGGAACATCCCACTGGTGAACAGGGTAATTGAGAACAGGTGGGTGCCATGATTGGGTATAAAAGGAGCTTCCATTAAATGCTCAGTCATTCACAAACAAGGATGGGGCGAGGGTCACCACTTTGTGAACAAATGCTTAAGCAAATTGTCCAACAGTTTAAGAAAAACATTTCTCAACCAGCAATTGCAAGGAATTTAGGGATTTCACCATCTACAGTCCGTAATATCATCAAAAGGTTCAGAGAATCTGGAGTAATCACTGCACGTGAGCGATGATATTACGGCCCTTCGGTCCCTCAGGCGGTATTGCATCAAAAAGCGACATCGCTGTGTAAAGGATATCACCAGGTGGGCTCAGGAACACTTTAGAAAACCACTGTCAGTAACTACAGTTCATCACTACATCTGTAAGTGTAAGTTAAAACTCTACTATGCAAAGCGAAAGCCATTTATCAACAACACCCAGAAATGCTGCCGGCTTCGCTGAGCAGAGCTCATCTAAGATGAACTGATGCAAAGTGTAAAAGTGTTCTGTGGTCTGACGAGTGCACATTTCAAATTGTTTTTGGAAACTGTGGACATCGTGTCCTAAAGACCAACAAGGAAAGGAACCATCCAGACTGCGCAAAGTTCAAAAGCCAGCATCTGTGATGGTATGGGGGTGTATTAGTGCCCAAGGCATGGGTAACTTACAGATCTGTGAAGGCACCATTAATGCTGAAAGGTACATACAGGTTTTGGAACAACATATATTGCCATCCAAGTAACGTCTTTTTCATGGACACCCCTGCTAATTTCAGCAAGAAAATGCCAAGACACATTCTGCACGAGTGACAACAGCATGGCGTCGTAGTAAAGGAGTGCGGGTACTAGACTGGCCTGCCTCATATTGAAAATGTGTGGCGCAATATGGAATCCTAAAGTACCATAATGGAGACCCCGGACTGTTGAACAACCTAAGTTGTACATCAAGCAAGAATGGGAAAGAATTCCACCTGAAAAGCTTCAAAAACTGATCTCCTCAGTTTCCAAACGTTTACTGAGTGTTGTTAAAAGGAAAGGCCATGTAACACAGTGGTAAAAATGCCCCTGTGCCAACTGTTTTGCAATGTGTTGCTACCATTTAATTCTAAGTTAATGATTATATGCCCCAAAAAATTGTAGTTTCTCAGTTCGAACATTAAATATCTTGTCTTTGCATATTGGTTGAAAAGGATTTGCAGATCATTTATTCTGCTTTTATTTACGAATTACACAAGGTGTCAACTTCACTGGTTTTGGGTTCTGTACATATACTTGCTGTGTGTATGCAAAGTTGTTGGAGGGTTTTGAAGTTGTTTTAGAGGACTTTGAAGGCTACAGCAGTGACTTGCATTACCCACATTGTTGTTAACATCGTTGAAATCCTTAAAAATAAAAAAAATTAAGTGTGTTCTTTCATAATGATTGTACACAATAGGAAAAACTCCCCCAAAAAATGCAGTTTCCCTTTAAAGCAGGGGTCTCAAACACGCGGCCCGCGGGCCAATAGTGGGCAGCGAGACGTTATTTTGCGGCCCGCACCTTGATGTGAAAATGTATTGTTAGTGCGGCCCGCGAGTCTTATTTAAACGGCGCTTTTCAGCGTGAAACCTGTATACCCTCGGTTTTTCTGGGAGACTCCCAATTTTCAGTGCCCCTCCAGGGGTAATCATTCTCCCGAACTACACCCAAACAACAATATTGGGGGGGAACCGTGGAGGCACTGCCTTTACTGTCATCTATAACCTGTACTAACAGCGTGCCAGCCCAGCCACATATTGTATTTGGCTCCTTTAGACGCAAGACATAGTTGATCAACAGCCACACAGGTCACACTGAGGGTGGCCGTATAAACAACTCTAACACTGTTACAAATATGCGCCACACTGTGAACCCACACCAAACAAGAATGACAAACATATTTTTGGAGAACATCCGCACCGTAACACAACATAAACACAACAGAACAAATACCCAGAATCCCATGCAGCCCTAACTCTTTCGTGCTACAATATACAACTCCCCCCCACCCCTATTGTAGCCCGGAAGAGTTAGGGCTGCATTGGATTCTGGGTATTTGTTCTATTGTGTTTATGTTGTGTTACGGTGCGGATGTTCTACCAAAATGTGTTTGTCACTTTTGTTTGGTGTGAGTTCACAGTGTGGCACATATTTGTAACAGTGAAAAAGTTGTTTATACGGCCACCCTCAGTGTGAACTGTGTGGCTGTTGATCAAGTATGCCTTGCAGTCACTTCCGTGGGTCTGCAGAAGCCTCGTACAACATGTGACTGGGCCGATAAACTGTTTGTGTGGTGGAAAAGCGGACAAGACGGCAGGTAGTAGAGGACGCTAAAGACAGTGCCATCACGGCATGCCCTTAATATTGTTGTACAGGTGAAAACCGTGAGAATGATTGTCCCGGGAGATTGTCGGGAGGGGCACTGATATTCGAGTGTTTCCTGGAAAGATCGCGAGAGTTGGCAAGTATGTTGCTAGGGCGGGAAAGCCATTCAAAGAAGGTGAATTTATTAAAAAGTGCATGTTAGATTTTTTTCACAATCTTTTCTTGCGGCCCAGCCTCACCCAGTTTCTGCATCCACTGGCACTCATGTAAATTGAGTTTGAGACCCCTACTTTAAAGTGTAACAACCAGCCAAGAGTTAGCTCTTGTCTAAAAAAATAAAAACCTGTTAATTATCTACACATGAAGTTCTGATTTTTCAACATGAAGCGTGACAAAACGTTTGCTTTTTCTTTCTCCAGTTGTTTTTCGACCACCATTTCGACCCCGTCTGCGGCGGTGGGCACAAGGTTGCCTGCCACTGCGGAGCGCCGGAATGCCGGAAATGGATCAACTGAAGGAAAAAAACGGAGGAGGCTGACGAACCCTAAACGCATTCCCCTGCTTCCAGTGTTTGGATGTGACCAACTTCACAAGGAAGAGGTTTTGTCTCATTAGTGGTACACAGTAGCAGGACGCGACTTGTGCCATACCTGGGAGTGAGGCTGTAATAAGCCCCGCCTCCACGCTCTACCTGTAAGTGTGTGTCTGGTGTGGACTTCACCAACGAATGAGAAAGCACTGTGCGGGGTGCGGCCTTATTGCTTACTAAGGGCAGGCCCTTTGTGTGTGCGCGTGCGTGTGCGTGCGTGTGTGTGTGTGTGTGTGTGTCATAATGTACGACTAAATGTAGACATCACTGAATGAGGAATGTACAGCAATGAATACTGCGAAGGGAATATTAACTTGCACTAAAAAAAAAAAAATATGAAAAACCGACAAAAAAAACCCACACAGACACACAAAAAACGTAAAAAATACTTGATTCCATGAGTCAGTTTTATCTTTGTCATGTGACGTGTGTGGAGAGGTTTTGTATTTATTACTGCGTGAATGGATTTTATTCTTCAAACCACGAGCTGAAGAAGGCGAGATCACTGACAACAGAAGACATGCTGTTACCTTTTTTTGTATAAAATGTACATAAAGAAAAGTATAGGAATAACCGACCAAATACTACCTTAACCTTCTCGATGTTCGGTGTTACATTTGTTCTCCCTCTCCCCCGTTCTGTTCGTCATTGAAATGTATTTAAGATGGAGCGTTATTTCTTTTTTTGAGAGTATATATTATGATTATTCTGTACAGAATTTGTAATATAACCACAATAATTCACAAAGTATTTTTGTTGTAAGAGTAAGGTATTGTAGCTGTAGTGTTTTTGTGACTCACACGTCCTTTAACCACTCGCCGAGAGAAGACTATTTTTGTTGACTAACCTAACCAATGATCGATTACCGAATCCGAGAAGGAACTCGTCAAGTAAGTGTGCTGTTAATCAGGTTTGATTTTAAACAACTGTGAATGAAGTTTTAAACGCCCCCCCAAAAAACTACTTTTTAACACAAATAGGAGCACCGACGTATATTAGCTGTTGTTTTCATGTTGCTTTTAAACAGCGTCTAATCATGATGAGTTAGACAGGTGTGTGTGTGTGTGTGTGTGTGCGTGTGCGTGCGTGCGTGTGTGTGTAAGTGTGTGTGCGTGCGTGTGTGTGTAAGTGTGTGTGACAGAAAGAATCACGGGGGAACTTTTACATCCGTCGCTCGTCTTTCTCTTTGGATAGAAAACATGTTGTCTTTATCCAGATCTATTTCTTATACGGACACGTCACAAGTCACATGCGTAGAAACGGAAGAGTTTTTTGCGTGCACAATTTCAAGTCGACTGTAAAAAAAAAAACAATTTTGGAGACAGTCTTAGAACTTGTAATGTATATGGCATGTATTTTTTTAACTTTCCGAAGGCTCAATTGTATATATTTTCTCAATGAATGGTTGTAACAAAATTGTTTCTTGACTATTTTTCTTCTCTTGTATATGACATCATCCTGCCAGTGTGTTTGTGCTACATTTCCTTGGTCGTGTAAAGTAGTCCCCTTTTGTTTATTTTTCTTTTCTTTCCCCCTCCCTTTTTTTTCTGTTTTTTGAAAATGCCTTTTGAAGTGTACAGAGTATGGGGTTTGGAGTTTGTGGAATTGAATTTAGAAACATTTACAAAAATAAACTATTTTACATGTTAACATATTGTGTATGTTTGTATAGCCAATCAAGAGTATTATATATTTATTATCTTTAATCAATACAGAAAACACTTCTTTTGCCCAACAGAACAGCCTAATTTTATTTTAAATGGAAACTATACACTTTTAAAAATTCCAAGCCACTTTATGCCAGATTATTTTTTAATTGTCCGTCCGAAATGTCAACGGTGCGCACAAACGGACACATTTGTTCCTCATGTCCCAGTAAAACATTTGTAAATGTGATTTGCAAACCTTTTAGTTTTTTCCCCAATTCAGAACACGATTTCTAATTAAATGGTTTATATATGTCCACCAGATGGCGCTTTTTCCCCATTCAAAGCATCATTTCACACTTTGCTACCAATTTCTTTATTTTGAAGTATTACGTGTTGCAGGGCGACTTGTCCAGGGTGTACCCCGCCTTCCGCCCAATTGTAGCTGAGATAGGCGCCAGCGCCCCCCGCGACCCCAAAAGGGAATAAGCGGTAGAAAATGGATGGATGGAAGGTGTAAAAATGGGTGTGTTCCTTATATTTTGATTTGTTATAAATTAAAGTTATGTAAACCCATTGTTGTCTTTAAATCTTAAAGTTGCCTCAAATGTAACCGATACTTGACATGTGTATTTCGGGCTGAAGTAGTTTTAAAGATAGACTTTCCGAAAGGGGAAGACATTTTTATTTTTTGACTGTGTGTTTTTAATGTTCAACTGAAAATCAGTGTTTCAGCCAATCATTGGCCTATTTTATAGCCTTATATAAATGTGTGTGTGTGTATGTATATATATATACAGTGTGGCAAAAAAGTATTTAGTCAGCCACAGATTGTGCAAGTTCTTCCACTTAAAATGAGGACAGAGGTCTGTAATTTTCATCATAGGTACACTTCAACTGTGAGAGATAGAATGTGGGGGAAAAAATCCCGGAATTCACATTGTAGGAATTTTAAAGAATTTATTTGTAAATTATGGTGGAAAATAAGTATTTGGTCACTTCAAACAAGGATATCTCTGGCTCTCACGGACCTGTAACTTCTTCTTTAAGAAGCTCTTCTGTCCTCCACTCGTTACCTGTAATAATAAAACCTGTTTGAACTCGTTATCTGTATAAAAGACACCTGTCCACAACCTCAAACAGTCAGACTCCAAACTCCACTATGGCCAAGACCAAAGAGCTGTCAAAGGCCACCAGGAAAAGAATTGTAGACCTGCACCAGACTGGGAAAAGTGAATCTACAATAGGCAAGCAGCTTGGTGTGAAAAAATCAACTGTGGGAGCAATTATCAGAAAATGGAAGACATACAAGACCACTGATAATCTCCCTCGATCTGGGGCTCCTTGCAAGATCTCATCCCGTGGGGTCAAAATGATCATGAGAACGGTGAGCAAAAATCCCAAAACCACAAGGGGGGACCTGGTGAATGACCTGCAGAGAGCTGGGACCAAAGTAACAAGGGTTACCATAGGTAACACACTACGCTGACAGGGAATACAGTCCTGCAGTACCAGACGTGTCCCCCTGCTCAAGCCAGTGCATGTCCAGGCCCGTCTGAAGTTTGCCAGAGAGCACATGGATGATGCAGCAGAGGATTGGGAGAATGTCATGTGGTCAGATGAAACCAAAATAGAACTTTTTGGTACAAACCCCGTTTCCATGTGAGTTGGGAAATTGTGTTAGATGTAAATATAAACGGAATACAATGATTTGCAAATCCTTTTCAACCCATATTCAGTTGAATGTGCTACAAAGACAACCTTTTTGATGTTAAAACTGATAAACATTTTTTTTTTGCAAATAATCATTAACTTTAAAATTTTATGCCAGCAACACGTGACAAAGAAGTTAGGAAGGTGGCAATAAATACTGATAAAGTTGAGGAATGCTCATCACACACTTATTTGGAACATCCCACAAGTGTGTAGGCTAATTGGGAACAGTTGGGTGCCATGATTGGGTATAAAAGCAGCTTTCATGAAATGCTAAGTAATTCACAAGGATGGGGTGAGGGTCACCACTTTTTAAGCAAATTGTCGAACAGTTTTAGAACAACATTTCTCAACGAGCTATTGCAAGGAATTTAGGGATTTTACCATCTACGGTCCGTAAAATCATCAAAAAGTTCAGAGAATCTGGAGAAATCACTGCTCGTAAGCGATGATATTACAGACTTTTGATCCTTGAGGCGGTACTGCATCAAAAACCGACATCAGTGTGTAAAGGATATCACCACATGGGCTCGGGAACACTTCATAAAACCACTGTCAGGAACTACAGTCGGTCGCTACAACTGCAAGTGCAGGTTAAAACTCTACTATGCAAAACCTAACCCATTTATCAACAATATCCTGAATCTCCGCCGGCTTGGCTGGGCCCGAGCTCACCTAAGATGGACTGATGCAAAGTGGAAAGGTGTTCTGTGGTCTGACGAGTCCACATTTCAAATTATA